>NC_091130.1:16710358-16962858 GCF_040183065.1 Periplaneta americana
TACACAGTGACGTATATATTATGCAAATCTAGTCTTTCAGGTAAGGCTCCCTGTAAAGCAGATTTGAATAATTTCAAGGGAAAAATTGTTCCGGGGCCGGGTATCGATCCCGAGACCTCTGGTTGAACGTACCAGCGCTCTTTCCAACTGAGCTGCCCGGGAACTCCACCCGACACCGTCTCAACTTTTCCCTTTATATCCACACAACTCGCGTGGGCTGACGAAACGCCAGAGACCCACATCGAGTGCACACAATCTCTGTGTGACTTGAAATTGTAGTTTTCTGTTAACGTACTGGTACGTTCAACCAGAGGTCTCGGGATCGATACCAGGCCCCGGAACAATTTTTCCGTTGAAATTATTCAAATCTGCTTTACAGGGAGCCTTACCTGAAAGACTAGATTTGCACAATTTTAGATAAGATCGTAAATAACCATAGAAACTAACGCGCTCTTTTTACACCCATTAACTAACTTTATTACTATTATTATTATTATTATTATTATTATTATTATTATTATTATTATTATTATTGGTTGTCTGATCAATAGTCGATCTATTACGCCTAAAACCTATAGATTTCAGAAGGGCACATGACTCGGTTAAGAGAGAAATTTTATATAAGATTCTTATTGAATTTGGTATTCCCAAGAAACTAGTTCAGTTAATTGAAATGTGTCTCAGTGAAACTCACAGCAGAGTCCGTACAGGCCAGATTCTGTCTGATGCTTTTACAATTCATTGCGGGCTAAAGCAAAGAGATGAACTATCATCTTTACTTTTCAACTTCGCTCTAGAGTATGCCATTAGGAAAGTTCAGGATAACAGAGAGGGTTTGGAATTGAACGGGTTACATCAGCTTCTTGTCTATGTGGATGAATATGTGGCGAGAACATCCACAAACGATTAGGGAAAACACGGAAATTTTGCTTGAAGCAAGTAAAGCGATAGATTTGGAAGTAAATCCCTAAATGACAAACTATACGATTATGTCTTGTGACTAGAATATTGTACAAAATGAAAATATATTAATTGGAAATTTATCCTTCGAAGAGGTGGAAAAATTCAAATATCTTGGAGCAACAGTAACAAAATATAAACGACAGTCGGGAGGAAAAAAAAAGCAGAATAAATATGGGAAATGCCTGTTACTATTCGGAGGAGAAGCTTTTGTCATTTAGTCTGCCGTCAAAAAATCTTAAAGTTAGAATTTATAAAACAGTTATATTACCGATTGTTCTGTATGATTGTGAAATTTGGAGTCTCACTTTGTGAAAGAAACAGAGCTTAAGGGTGTCTGAGAATAAAATTCTTAGGAAAATATTTGGGGCTAAGAGGGAAGAAGTTACAGGAGAATGCAGAAAGCTACACAACGCAGAACTGCACGCATTATATTCTTCACCTGACATAATTAGGAACATTAAATCCAGAAGTTTGAGATGGGTAGGACATGTAGCATGTATGGGTGAATCCAGAAATGCATATAGAGTGTTAGTTGGAAGACCGGAATGAGAAAGGTCTTTGGGGAGGCCGAGACGTAGAAAGGAAGGAGGTGGGATATGATGATAGAGACTGGATTAATCTTTCACAGGATAGGGACCGATGGCGGGCTTATGTGAGGGCGTCAATGAACATCCGGGTTCCTTAAAAGCCGTTTGTAAGTAAGTAAGTAAGTAAATATTACTATTGGTTATATACAGCTAAGTGAATACATTATGTGAAAATATCTGTTGTGTGACATAATTCCGACATTTATATTGTCATTAAAAATCCCATATTCTACAAAATTAAATTTCCGTATTCAATATTAATTCCCATAGTTCACGGTCAGAGGCCGACAAATATTTCTGTACTGATGGTCAGCGTTACAAATAAATGAGGGTACCTAATGAATAAATATGGTATTGTGTTTTAACAAATACATTATAAAGAGATTTTTTCAACCTTTAACACATTAATTAATACATAAAGAGCTTACAATAATATTATACATTCATTTAATTACGTGCCGCCGAAGTTTTACATCAAAGCTGAAATAAAAAACAGAGCGCGCAATAATTGACTCTTCATTAGTAACATCAAACGTGCCAGTTGACGTCGCCCATCTACCACGAGCAGCTGTGTCCAGTGGTAATAGTACATCCCTGGCACTAGCAATTGGATGTGGAAACGGGGGAGGGTGTCATATTAATATAACCCGCACCCTTTACTTCTTCCTGTGCGGTGTTTGTATCCATGACACCTGAAATATTTCCCACGAAATGTTTTCCCGCGAAAGAATAATTGGGGCAATCATTCACGTTGCAGCATTCTCTTACTGGAATGCAACATCCACTGTCCAACTTAGACCAAACTAATTTAATGACCACTATTTCAAACTTTCAACACTAGTTTTAGTATGAGGGTCGCATCCTTAGAGTTTTTATTATGTTGCATATCAATTTCCCAGCAGAAATTTTGGACCCAAAATATGTAATGAATTAATTAAAGCTTACCCTGAGGTGCACACCTGTGGAGTAACGGTCAGCGCGTCTGGCCGCGAAACCAGGTTTGAATCCCGGTCGGGGCAAGTTACCTGGTTGAGGTTTTTTCCGAGGTTTTCCCTCAACCCAATACGAGCAAATGCTGGGTAACTTTCGGCGCTGGACCCCGGACTCATTTCACCGGCATTATCACTTTCATTTCATTCAGAAGCTAAATAACCTAGATGTTGATACAGCGTCGTAAAATAACCCAATAAAATAAAAATAAAAAGCTTACCCTGAGCTAAGTACACTTAACACACAAAGATTTAAGAAACAAATCAGATTAATTATTTAATTGTTTAAGCTAATTGAGTTAAAAATTGATACTCTAATATTTATGTACTTTCGTATTTTCTATTTGTATATAGACCTTATTATTACATGCTGCATTATTTTACCATTTATTAATGTTATTGTGCTCAATGAACTCTCTTAATTTTGTGATATATTTTGTATAACTGATCTGAACTGCGCCCGAGCACGAGCTTCTGCTCTTTCGGGCTGCAATGCCTAATGTAGTTCAAGTGTAAAAAAAATATATATATCGTCATCACCACCACCACTACCACCACCACCACCACCACCACCACCACCACCACCACAAGTATATTATAGTCCCGTCGCTCTAATTTCCGGCAGCCAATCACGTTGCAAGTCGGCTACATTTAATCATGTGCGTCTTGTGATTCGCTGATGAAGACGTTATGCATTTCCTAAGGCTGGATAAATACTTACTATAATCGCCCGCCATTTTGGCTCTTTCGTTGGCGTTCGCAGAAAGCCCAATTACAGTGCGTTTGATTTCTTATCATAGGAGATACGACATGATAATGTTCAACGGTGTGGCAAATAGATTCCTCGTCTGGTAGTTCGGCAACGTAAGAACAAAAATGGCGAACGATACTACCTAGCTAGACTTTATAGCGCCTTCAGTTCCTAAGACGTAAGCAAAGAGGCTTAAGGACTTTACTAATAGACGATAATTATACACAGTTTTTAAAGGGTGTAATTGATATTTTGTTATTGAAGTGTTCTATCAGTGAAGAATTATGTTGCGTCAGTGAAGTGTGTTGTGTCAGTGAAGTGTGTTGAGTAAGTGAAACGTGTTCCTGTCAGTGAAGCTTTATAGTTTATAGTGGCAGTGCAAAGTATTTGAACAGTGAAATGTTTCTGAAGTGTTAGTGAAATCAGGATAGAATCAGTGAAGTGTGTCGTGAATGTTATGGTTTATTTAACGACGCTCGCAACTGCAGAGGTTATATCAGCGTCGCCGGATGTGCCGCAATTTTGTCCCGCAGGGGTTCTTTTACATGCCAGTAAATCTACTAACATGAGCCTGTCGCATTTAAGCACACTTAAATGCCATCGACCTGGCCCGGGATCGAACTCGCAACCTTGGGCATAGAAGACCAGCGCTATACCAACTTGCCAACCAGGTGAGTGAGTTGACAGCGAAATGAGTGTAGTGTTGAAAGGTGCTTGTGCAGATATGAACATATCATACTCGTGGGTTTTAGTTCTAACATAGGTTTAAGGTACAAATTAGATTTACTTTAAATGTTATTTTAACCGATCGTGCTTCATTTAATTTAGGATGTTCCCTGTTGTTGTTGTTATTATTATTATTATTATTATTATTAATTATTGTTAGTATTAATTATTAGTATTATTATTGTGTTTATTATTGTCTTTATTGAGTGTAATTAGTTACCACTGCCACCGGGTATACATCCATTGCAGTGTGAATAAATACATACATACAAGAGGAGGAGTCACGCCGGGAATAACAGCGTCGCGACTATAGATCTAAGAATTAACATAAAAATAAATGTCGTAACTAGGAAACGAATTTCTAGTTACGTATCTGTTTTGTTTGCTACATTCCAGACGTATGTTATTCAGGTATCGCTACGTTTCATGTGCACAGATCCCCTATTAAAATTTTATAGGACCTAAAATGCTTAAATGAACCATAAAGTCCTGAAAAGCATGTTTACCTTCTTTATTTTTCTTTCGATAACCATGGTCTTCGTCTTGTCAGTTGATAAAGCGTCTTAAAAATACCTAAAGTTCTCAAATTGGGATAGCCAGAAACAATAGAAGCTACTCTCCCCAGGATTTGAACTTGACTCTCTGATATAGGAATCTAACGCTGTAAGGAGCTGTAAGAACATTTGGTTAAGAGGAGCTTTTTTCAAAACTTAACATTTCCAATATATGAAAATACACTTCACATGCCAAAAACTTACTTCCCTGCAATGAACAAAATATGTTCTATGGTGAAATATTAAAGATTGTTATTATTTTCTTTTACAATCGATTCGTATTATCTTTTACCGAACAAAATCTTCGTTCATTCCAGAGAAAAGTATTTGTAGCATTTTCTAAAAATGGACATGTTAAGTTTTGAAAAAAAAAAAAAAGGTCTTCCTGTTTTCTGAATTTGGCGTATATAAAATAACAAATCTGTCTCCGATTAAAATATACGGTACCGAAATTCCGTTCAGTGAATCAGTAAAGAATCTAGATATTTATATTGACAAATGTTTAAATTGGAACATTCAAGTTACAGAAACCTCCAAAACAGTATTCTCTTTAATCCACTCGTTTAGGCGATTGAAGAATTTTCTACCCTTTTCCCTGAAAAAGATTTTATTGCAAACAATCGTGATGCCCCACTTCGATTAATGTGATATTCTGTTTACTGACCTAAACGTTACTTTGGCGCAGAGATTACGTGTTCATAATATGTGCGTCCGTTCCGTCTGCCATATTCGCCGGGCTGATCACGTAACACCATCCCTCGAAATGTTGTCCTGGCTCCGTCTAGAAGACCGTAGGAAAATCCACTGTCTTTCCCTTCTCTTTCAAATATTGCATTTCTCCACTCCTGTCTATCTTGCGTCTCGTTTTCGAAATTTATCCACACGCCATAACCTAGACATACGATCACAACACTCCTCAATATTATCCATTCCCTCCCACCGAACATCCTCATATTCATCTTATTTCGCTGTGGCTGATCCTCGATTTTGGAATTCCCTACCGAGTAATGTCAGGGACTGTCAGACATCAAACCAATTTAAGAATAGACTAACGAAATATTTTTCTAACAATTCTTGTTAACAATAATAGCTATTTCAAGTTTCTCAATGTTTAATGGTTATAATATATATCACTTAATAAATATTTTAATTATATCATTATCATTATTATTATTATTATGATTATTATTATTATATTAACTAACTTAGTGGCTTTTAAGGAACCCGGAGGTTCATTGCCGCCCTCACATAAGCCCGCCATTGGTCCCTATCCTGAGCAAGATTAATCCAGTGTCTACCATCATATCCCACCTCCCTCAAATCCATTTTAATATTATCTTCCTATCTACGTCTCGGCCTCCCAAAAGATCTTTTTCCCTCCGGACTCCCAACTAACACTCTATATGCATTTCTGGATTCGCCCATACGTGCTACATGCCCTGCCCATCTCAAACGTCTGGATTTAATGTTCCTAATTGTGTCAGGTGAAGAATACAATGCGTGCAGTTCTGTGTTGTGTAACTTTCTCCATTCTCCTGTAACTTCATCCCTCTTAGCCCCAAATATTTTCCTAAGAACCTTATTTTCAAACACCCTTAATCTCTGTTCCCCTCTCAGAGTGAGAGTCCAAGTTTCACAACCATACAGAACATCCGATAATATAACTGTTTTATAAATTCTAACTTTAAGATTTTTTTGACATCAGACTAGATGACAAAAGCTTCTCAACCGAATAATAACCGGCATTTCCCATATTTATTCTGCGTTTAATTTTCGCACTAGTACCATTTATATTTGTTACTGTTGCTCCAAGATATTTTAATTTTTCCACCTCTTCGAAGCATAAATCTCCAATTTTTATAGTTCCATTTCGTACAATATTCTGGTCACAAGACATAATCATATACTTAGTCTTTTCGAGATTTACTTCCAACCCTACCTTTTTACTTGCGTTTTCCCTAATCGTTTGTGGATTTTCTCGGAACATATTCACGTCATCCGCATAGGCAAGAAGCTGATGTAACCCGTTCAATTCCAAACCCTCTGTGTTATTCTGAACTTTCCTAATGGCATATTCTAGTTATTATTATTTATTATTATTATTATTATTATTATTATTATTATTATCATTATTATTATCATTATTATCATTACTACTACTCCTTACCAATGTTCAATGTTGTCTCACTAACATTACTTATCTAACTTTAATTATTCACTTTGATGTTGTTTTACGGTCTTGTATTAATGCAATAAAAGCCAATTGAAGGGTACAAGGGAAAAACGAACAATGTCACATTTCCATTAAGGTTGAGATATTGATCTATTTCGGTATATTAGTGCAAAATTTATTGGTATTTCTGCTTGAAATGAAGGAAATGATGAATGTATCCGTGGTTTTAATTCTCCTTTACCACTTTTGGTAAAAATAACACTAAAGTTTGTAGTAATACAGTGAATTAGATAATGACATCACCCTTAACAGCATTGTGACATTGTTCGTTTTTCCGTGTACCCTTCAATTGTATTCAACTAGAATCAGAGTCTGGCTGGGCGGAAGAGAAAGCCTACTGGCCATAGCTCTGCTAGATTAAATAAATAAACAAATAGATAAATAAATAGATATATAAATAGATTGATAGATAGATAAATAAATAAATAAATATTATTATTATTATTATTATTATTATTATTATTATTATTTTCATTGAAATGCGATTTTGGATTGTCAGCCACGGTGCAACGAAGGTATTTTACAATAGAGAGCAAATGTTGCGAAATCTGTCACTAATTAAAGGTTCTAATACAGTGGACCTACTCCGAAATCTCGCCCCCGCACCTCAAATGGTTTCCCATTCCAGGCGGAAGGCTTGCGTCACACCTCGGCTACTCCTCTGTTGTCGCTCTGATATTGAAATTCATAGACAGAGAGGCTGGGAATCGATCCGGGAGCCCCGGCGCAGTAGCAGCGTGTCACCGCCGGCTCTGCAATTCCGTGGCCTCACCCCACCTCACAGTTTTCAAACATTTCTCTGTCAGGTTGTTAGGAAATATAAAACCGTGGGGATGTATTTAAAAGTTGGTGAATAATTTTAATTTTGCACACGTGTGGTGGGGGAGGAGGGAGAGCTGACACTGTACGCCAGTCCACATCACTGAATGCCGCTTGTTTTAAACACATTCCAGTGGCGTGCGGGACATTCCAGTCCTCTCCAAGCCAATTCTACTAGTTCAAAGTGGTGAATGTACTAGTCACCCGACCAACATACACGCCACCATAATTTGTTTCAATTTATTGCTCTTTAATTTTTCGCATCACTAGTTTGCTGACGAATTATATTTGGCATAACACTACCGTACCCACAACAAGGGGTGTAAATACAACAGTTATATAAATTAACGAATAATTCTTACACGAAGCTACATACTTATTTTGACGAAATTCTGTTAAAAACATTGAAATACAATAACTTTAAGAGAACTATTTCACTTTTACTACGGTACGTGATATATTTTTGACCAATAAAACGGTACGGAAAGACGTGTTTCAACCAATCATGGCGGCTTATCCTACAATTTTTATCACCTCGCTAACATTTTTATCATCTCCCTAGCATTTTTTTCTTCGTTTCCCAACATTATACTCTCAATAATTGTACCTTTTAAAATGATTCATGTTTATTTCACCATCCTTAATTAAATTTTTTCTATCATTTATCTTGTTTATATTATTTAGGTTATGTTATAGCTTCTGCTGTATGAGAATATCACTGATTGTTTAATAAATATTGATAATTAAAATGGAATGCAACTTCCCTAGCATTTGTTTCTTTGTTTGCCAACATTTCAAACTGAAAATTCTTTACGGTACTATAAAACATGCTTTGCGATCGTCATTTGTTTCTAGCATAGATAGTCCACTGAAAATAGCGGCTCCGTTCAAATGTTTTGGTGAAACTAATATTAGTGAAATAGGATTTTAGTAAGTCAATTAATTTTTTATTGTATTAAAGTAACTCACTTTATTTCTTCTAATCTTCATTTACTTTCTTCTAATCGTGTAATAGTCAATTAAAAGCCACTCGAGTTTTGATTTTCTCTAGATAAATCAAAACCTCTAGTGAGATTACTGTTGATAAAATATATCTACTTACTTTTAAATTGCAATTTAAATATTCAAAACTCCAAGTAGTCGAAAAATTATGAGCATTGGAAATCTGGCTTTCAGGTATAGCTCCTTGTGAAGCTGATTTGAATAATTTCAAGTAAAAAATTGTTTCTGGTCCGGGTATCGAACTCGGGACCTTTAGCTTAGCTCACCAACGCTCTATCGACGTACCAGACACCTGCTCAATTTTTCCACTTTATATTCACATATCTATGCTAAGCCAAAGGTCCGGGTTCGATACCCGGCCCCGGCACAATTTTTCCCTTGAAATTATTCAATAAGTATTGGCTTTTACGTTTTGGATGAAATAGTAATATGCGTTACAAGAGCGGTATGTTGAAGTTTTCATGTTCGAGGAAAATTCTGAAAAAGCGAAACGTAGTTGAGCTTTTTTAATTACCGAGAACATGAAAACAAACATACCGCTCGTGTATCGTACATTATTTTGTTCGAAGATCGTTTATTACATACCTGAACTCAAAGAGGAATTTCTAATTAGTTGCAATGAAATCTCCATCTTGGTTTCTGTTCAATGACGGCAACTTTGGAAAACAAATATATCTATCTTCAACATTGTTCCTATAAAATGTGTTCTGTGTTTACTATATTCCAGCAGGCCGTGATATACGTCTGTCTTTTTTTCCCCCAGTGTATAAATGCGAACTTAAAACAAACGGTAAGGTTATGTAATGATTTATTTTTCATTTTAATATTTTAACAATATTATTTATATAACATATTGCAGTAATAACATCGGCATCTGGAATCTTGTTGATTTTTTCACTGCTTCCTTAATGCTACTTACATTACAAATGCAGTAACTTTTGTGGTGTTGTAGAGTTTACTTAATTTTTGCAAATATTTAAAAACAATAATTAACATTGCAATTTAGGTGAAATTGCGGTGGTAAGTTTCCAATTTATAATTATTACTATGTTAAAAACGTCTCTAAAAATAATATGTTAAAAGCCTAAAGCAGTAAAATGAACGTCGCGCTTAAGCGGTAAGAAGAGGGAAATTGTTATGTGTGTTACGTTGGGAATACTGAATTTGGTATTTCACACTTCCCGCGTATTGGTTTTGTGCGGAAAGCAAGCAAATACGCACGATGTCGCACAAAAAAACATTGAAATGCAATAACTTTAAGAGGACTATTACACTTTTACTACGGTACGTAATATATTGTTTATCGATAAAACGGTACGGAAAATCGTGTTTCAACCAATCATGGCTGCTTATCCTACAATTTTTATCAAGTCCCTATCATTTTTTATCATCTCCCTAGCATTTGTTTCTTTGTTTCGCAACATTGTACTCTTAATAATTGTACCTTTTAAAATGATTTATGTTTATTTCACCATCCTTAATTAAATTTTTTCTATAATTTATTTTGTTTATATTATTTAGGTTATGTTATAGCTTCTACTGCATGATATTATGGACAGTCACGTATCAGAGATTGTTTAATATATAACTGATTGATTAAATGGCAAACTTACTAGTGTTAATTATATAAGCACGTGTGGCTTACAGCTGTTTCGGTATTTCTCACGCCTTCTATTCTGTAGGTGAATTCATGACATTCAATAACGCTTCATGAAATTGATACTAAAACTATGTGTTGTACTAGTAGACTAAATTGTAAATCTCGTCTGTATATATTTCATCTAGACTGTGACTATAAATTAAGACTTTATAATAGTATTAAGTTTTTTGACTTGTTCCATATTCTAGCTGTAAGCATGTATGAATACCATGGAATGTTAATAAATACAATACAATACTGTACACCATCATCAGAGCCTACTAGATCTCGGCGTCATCTCGACATTGCTGCCTGTTGTAGGGGTGCGTTTGCGTGTTGAAAAGTGGAGTCAAATAGTGTGTGTGTTCTGAAATTGATCTGTGTGCTGAGATCAATTTCAGAACACACACACTATATTTGACTCCACTTTTCAACACGCAAAACAGATCAATTTCAGAACACACACACTGACTCCACTTTTCAACACGCAAACGCACCCATACGACAGGCAGCGATGTCGAGATGACGCCAAGATCTAGTAGGCTCTGATGATGGTGTACAGTATACACCGAAACAGCTGTAAGTCATACGTGCTTATATAATTAACACTAGTAAGTTTGCCATTTAATCAATCATTTATATTTAAGTGTTAAAAGTAGTGTACGCAAGATTCAAGATGGGTTAAATATATATTGATAATTAAAATGGAATACAACTTCCCTAGCATTTGTTTATTTTTATCACTTCCCTAGCATTTGTTTCTTTGTTTGCCAACATTTCAAACTGCAAATTCTTTACGGTACTATTAAAACATGCTTTGCGATCATCATTTGTTTCCAACATAGATAGTCAACTGAAAATAGCGGCTCCGTTCAAATGTTTTGGTGAAACTAACATTAGTGAAATAGGATTTTAGTAAGTCAATTAATATTTTATTGTATTAAAGTAACTCACTTTATTTCTTGTAATCTTCATATACTTTCTTCTAATTGTGTAACAGTCAATTAAAAGCCACTCGAGTTTTGATTTTCTCTATATAAATCAAAACCTCTAGTAAGATTAGTGTTGATTAGGCCTAAATATATCTACTTATTTTAAAATTGCAATTTAAATATTCAAAACTGCAAGTAGTCGAACAATTATGAGCATTGGAAATCTGGCTTTCAGGTATAGCTCCTTGTGAAGCTGATTTGAATAATTTCAAGCGAAAAATTGTTTCTAGTCCGGGTATCGAACTCGGGACCTTCAGCTTAGCTCACCAACGCTCTATCGACGTACCAGACACCTGCTCAATTTTTCCACTTTATATCCACATACCTATGCTAAGCCAAAGGTCCGGGTTCGATACCCGGCCCCGGAACAATTTTTCCCTTGAAATTATTCAATAAGTATTGGCTTTTACGTTTTGGATGAAATAGTAATATGCGTTACAAGAGCGGTATGTTGAAGTTTTCATGTTCGAGGAAAATTCTGAAAAAGCGAAACGTATTTGAGCTTTTTTAATTTCCGAGAATTGAAACAAAACATACCGCTCGTGTATCGTACATTATTTTGTGCGAAGATCGTTTATTACATACCTGAAAGAGGAATTTATAATTAGTTGCAATGAAATCTCCATCTGGGTTTCTGTTCAATGACGGCAATTTTGGAAAACAAAAATATCTATCTTCAACATTGTTGCTTTAAAATGTTTTCTGTGTTTACTATACTCCAGCAGGCCGTGATATACGTCAGTCTTTTTTTTTCCCCCAGTCTATAAATGCGAACTTAAAACAAACGGCTTCCTTAATGTTACATGCATCACGAAATGCAGTAACTTTAGTGGAGTTGTAGAGTTTACTTAATTTTTGCAAATATTTAAAAACAATAATTAACAGTGCAATTTAGGTGAAATTGCAGTGGTAAGTTTCCAATTTATAATTATTACTATATTGAACGTCTCTAAAAATAATACGCGTATGTTAAAAGCCTAAAGCAGTAAAATCAATATGTCACTTAAGCGGTAAGAAGAGGGAAATTGTTATGTGTGTTCGGTTGGGAATACTGAATGTGGAATTTTAGACTTACCGCGGGTTGGTTTTGTGCGGAAACCAAGCAAATACGCACGATCTCGCACAAAATATATTGTGAAACAAAAAAGTAGGACTATTAAGAATCCAGATTCGTTTTATTTATTGTGAGAATGATCTTCTGTTGTCCATAAGATGGCTTTGAATAAATATTTTGTGCGAGATCGTGCGTATTTGCTTGTTTTCCGCACAGAACCAATACGCGGTAAATGTGAAATACCACATTCAGTATTCCCAAAGTAACACACATAACAATTTCCCTCTTCTTACCGCTTAAGCGCGACATTTATTTTACTGCTTTAGGCTTTTAACATATTATTTTTAGAGACGTTTAACATAGTAATAATTATAAATTGGAAACCTACCACTGCAATTTCACCTAAATTACAATGTTAATTATTATTTTTAAATATTTGCAAAAATTAAGTAAAGTCTACTACTTCACGAAACTTATTGCATTCCTGATACAAGTAACATTAAGGAAGCCGTGAAAAAATCAACTATATTCCAGTTGCCTATGTTATTACTGCAATATGTTATATAAATAATATTGTTAAAATATTAAAATTAAAAATAAATCATTACATAACCTTACCGCTTGTTTTAAGTTCGCATTTAAACTGGGGGAAAAAAAGACAGACGTATATCACGGCCTGCTGCAGTATAGTAAACACAGAAAACATTTTATAGCAACAATGTTGAAGAAGGATATTTTGGTTTTCCGAAGTTGCCGTCATTAAATAGAAACCAACATGGAGATTTCATTGCAACTAATTAGAAATTCGTCTTTCAGGTATGTAATAAACAACCTTCGCACAAACTAATGTACGATACACGAGCGGTATGTTTCTTTTCATGTTCTCGAAAATTAAAAAAGCTCAACTACGTTTCGCTTTTTCAATATTTTCCTCGACTATGAAAACGTCAACATACCGCTCTTGTAACGTATATTACTATTGTTTATTATTAAATACACATGACAGCCGAGTCAGAGCCCTCCTGCAAACGAAGCTAGTGTGATCATTGTACAGTAGTGGCAAAAAAAAAAAAAAACCGGACCGAACCTTGTAGCTGATTTCTGAGCCTTCTTCACTCCAGAGCACGATAGACTGGTAACTAAGACTTTCGTGGCTCGAATCCTGCGTGCAAAGGAAACTTTTTTTTTGTTCCTTATTCAAATTTATTCCAAATATTTTCGATTGCAGCGATATTTTACCACTTAATTAACTTATTATTCCCAGAACGTGAATTTTAGCAGCGTTGCTCCACAAGGTCGTCTGTGATGATGGTTGGTCTCCCACTGCGCTCCTCGTCATGCACATTTTGGCGTCCTGCTGAAAATTGTCTACAGCAGCAACGCGCCATCTGCTTGCTCATGACGTTAGGCCCATAGACCTGCACAGCTGACGATCAATTTCAATCGGCGCTATGCCCCGTGCATTCAAAAACTTTATCACTGACCGCACTTCACTCGGCGGGAGCTGGAATAGGAACGTCCATCTTCAACCAATGCAGCGAAGCTACTGCGAGCACTCGGGAAGTTCCGCTAGCGCATGCGCCATGACAGGATATTACTCTATCACGTACACGCAGTCGCTTCGCGCAACATATGGTTTGCTAGCTGTGAGACGAGTGGGAAAGTTACTTTATGGACGCGCCTCGTACATACATGCATACATAGGCCTACATACATACATACCAGTGGCGAAGCTCGACTTTTGAAACTATAAGGAACTTATAGGCCTACTGTTACTAGGTATATATATATATATATATATATATATATATATATATATATATATATATATATATATATATATATATATATATATTCCTAGTAACAGTAGGCCTATAAGTTCATAATAACGATATACCGTAACCCTTGGTTTCACTCCGATCCTTCCATATAAATTAACTTCACTGTTGGCAGTCACTCCAGTATGGAGAGTTCAGTGCGAGGCTTGTGGCAGATGCACCTAAAGACATTTATTTTATTTTATTGGGTTATTTTACGACGCTGTATCAACATCTCAGGTTATTTAGCGTCTGAATGAAATGAAGGTGATGAAGGTGATAATGCCGGTGAAATGAATCCGGGGTTCAGCACCGAAAGTTACCCAGCATTTGCTCGTATTGGGTTGAGGGAAAACCCCGGAAAAACCTCAACCAGGTAACTTGCCCCGACCAGGAATCGAACCCGGGCCACCTGGTTTCGCAGCCAGACGCGCTGACCGTTACTCCAGAGGTGTGGACTCTAAAGACATGGCTACGACCTTGACTTGTAAGCTTGAGAAGGGACCGGGGAGGGGGTATCGATTCGCCACGAAACGAGGCTAGCCTTCCGTCACAATAATACTTCGCGCTATATTGCTGTTCTATAAATGCGCTGCGTTGTTGAGTGTTAGTTTTATCAAAAGTACAATCGTGTGTGTATTGCATATTAATTTTGTACAAAATGGCTCATACAGAGCTAACATTTAGGTAATTATTTGTGGAGTTGAAAGGGAAACCGTTTTAGCTGGACGTATGAAACAAAATGTGCTTACAAAGACCCACATTTACATATTAAAATAGTGGATGGAGGAAGACAAAATATAGATTTTTCAATTTTTGTGGTATAAGAAATATCCTTGGCTAATAGTGTGTTCTGAGACAAATAAGTTGTATTGATATATCTACCGGTATTTATCTTATGGTGTCACCAGTAACATATCTAAAGTTTTTTTTTTTTTTTTTTTTTAAATTTTAGTAAGTTATACGTTTTCAGCAATATGAAACGGGACTTTTTAACCACTCTGTATTTTAAAAAATAGGACGATTATTTTGTATTTGTAAATTTTCTGGAGATCTACAGTCAATAATAATAATAATAATAATAATAATAATAATAATAATAATAATAATAATTATTATTATTATTATTATTATTATTCTTTATTTATACTGGCAGAGTTAAAGTCATAGTGCCTTCTCTTACACTCTACCAGGTCACAAAGTATAAAAGGAGTTAAAATTTAACAAAAAGTTAAAGAATAGAATACTAACATATCAAAAAAAATATATAATAATAATAATAATAATAATAATAATAATAATAATAATAATAATAATAATAATAATAGCATAATAAAATCGACACTAAACAACATGAAAATAATACAATGATAGAAAAAAGAAAGTAAAATAGCCTACATTGGAATATAGTAATTTTTTTTTATTTTATTGTGTTATTTTACGACGCTGTATCAACATCTAGGTTATTTAGCGTCTGAATGATATGAAGGTGATAATGCCGGTGAAATGAGTCCGGGGTCCAGCACCGAAAGTTACCCAGCATTTGCTCGTATTGGGTTGAGGGAAAACCCCGGAAAAAACCTCAACCAGGTAACTTGTCCCGACCGGGATTCGAACCCGGGCCAAATATAGTAAAAGCAACTCATTCCTAGTACAAATGGTTAATATCGAAAACGTAAGGTACAAATATAACAAAATGGAAATGTTAAATATTCCAAATTCTTAACAAAGATTGGTGTATGATTTTGATGGGGGTAACTGTATTACCTCCCCTCGATATTAATAAGTTGTTATAAACCTTGGTAGCAGGAGGGTTAAAGCCTAGATCATATATACCCCAAATAGGTCTGCCTTATAGGCTTCGACGTTAACAACTTTTGTTAAGTTTACTACGCTGCCATCTAGTTACATAAGGAGTCACGTCATAATTCCCATTTGAATTGCATTAGCGACTGTACTGCCATCTCGTGTTCGTTTACGGCGGACAGATGGCGATCCTGGCTGTTGTTCTCTTCGAAGTGCAAACGATTTTAACATAGCGATGACCTATCTGTTACATATATGATCTAGGGTTAAACAAACGATGGAAAAACAAATGAACTAACAAAACGGAAAAAGAAAAAAGCTAGTGAGGAGAAAAAAATTCCGAGCAACAGTTATTTTATAAAAGAATTATGGAACAGCAAGTTAATACCTGCAGAACACATGGGCCATTGTGCAACATGCTGGAAATAAGGGTATTTGCTTTTATTGCGTTTTAATTTTTTATTGTGTGATGAGAACTGCGGACGGATCTTATCATGTATCTGCGAGAGCCGTTCAACTGTTTCAGCTACAATACCATTCGCTTGTTTAATGGGGTGGCTGTTTTCTGCCTGCAACGAGCATACGAAACCTCACGCTTTAAATTTGCGTTCACACCACTGATTAAAATTTCCGTTGTCACAATTAATACGGTTCCCAGAGACTTTCTGATATTGTGGAGCCGACCACGCTAGAGTCTCCCAAGAGTAATTTTACATGAGGTTCCCATAATGTGTTGCAATTACAGCGTGTGTGCTACAAGCAGCCTCCCTGATTTAATAACCGTAAAACACTGTGTCACGGTGCAAAATTATGAGGTTCCTCATTAATGTAATTTTCTCAAGTCTCCTTTCTGCTTAACCCTCTTAGCTTCAAAACATTTGCCTCGCCGCCATGTTTTCAAATAATTCCCCTCTCTTATGTAACGCCAGCGAAAGCATTCCTAAATACATTAAACGTACGTACAATGGAACTGTTACTATGCTTACAGAGTGTTATATCACAAATTCTTCCACAGGATCAAGCGGGTGCCAGAAAAATGGCACAGACCACCGGGTAGCTAAGGCTCTTTTTAAAGGTTGCGCTGGGGCGTGGATTCGAATCCCGATTGGGCTCTTTACACAGTGGGTTTTTTAAGGTTCTCTCCATGTAACTGACGGTCAATACTTAGGGTTTTTTTTTACTTGGTTATTCAACGACACTGTATCAACTACGAAGTGGTCCACGCCTGTGGAGTAACGGTTAACATATCTAGCCGTGAAACGAGGTGGCCCGGGTTCCATTCCCGGTCGGGGCTAGTTACCTGGTTGAGGTTTTTTCCGGGGTTTTCCCTCAACCCAATATGAGCAAATGCTGGGTAACTTTCGGTGTTGGACCCCGGACTCATTTCACCGGCATTATCACTTTCATCTCATTCAGACGCTAAATAACCAAAGCTGTTGATAAAGCGTCGTAAAATAACCAACTAAAAAAACTACGAAGTTATTTAGCGTCGATGGAATTGGTGATAGCGAGATGATATTTGGCGAGATGAGGCCGAGGATTCGCCATAGATTACCCGACATTTACCTTATGGTTGGGGAAAACCTCGGAAAAACCCAACCAGATAATCAGGCCAAGCGGGAATCGAACCCGCGTCCGAACGCAACTCCGGATCGGCAGGCAAGCGCCTTAGCCGACTGAGCTACGTCGGTGGCTATTTAATTTCATCACGACAACAATTCCATCGAAGCACAGTGTGAAAAAACGCAAATCTAGCTGAATAAAATTAATAACTTCTCTGCATTCCAACAGATTACGAAACTTTGTGAAGGTCTTATAGGTAGTACATACTTTTTGTGTACAAACTCTGATTATGTTTGTATTATAGATTTATTAATTTGTCCTACAGAATATCTGTAATATTGACAATATTTTAGGAGAAAAATTCGCTCCGGCGCCAGGGATCGAACCCGGGTCCTTGGTTCTACGTACCAAGCGCTCTGACCACTGAGCTACGCCGAATTCAGTCCACAGCACCGGACCGAAACCTCCTCCTTCAATGTTTCCCTTTGTGGCCTGACTCCAAGTTAGGCATATATATTGACATGTATGTCCAATGTCAACTGCCATTATACTAGGAGCGCACTCAGCTGAGTGACTTGTTTGGCCGGAGCGAATTTTTCTCCTCAAATATTAATTGTCAATATTACAGATATTATTCTGTAGGAAAATCCTCGTGAATCACTCTGCATTGTATTGTATTGTATTGTATTGCATTGTATTGTAATGCATTGTATTGTATTGTATTGCATTGCATTGCATTGCATTGCATTGCATTGTATTGCATTGCATTGTATTGTATTGTATTGTATTGTATTGCATTGCATTGCATTGTATTGCATTGCATTGCATTGTATTACATTGTATTGCATTGCATTGCATTGTATTGCATTATATTGCATTGCATTGTATTGCATTGAATTGTATTGTATTGCATTGCATTGTATTGTATTGTATTGTATTGTATTGTATTTATTAACATTCCATGGTATTCATACATTGCTTACAGCTAGAATATGAAACAAGTAAAAAATGTAATACTATTATACTATTAATACTATTATGAAGTCTTAATTTATAGTCACAGTCTAAATTAAATATATACAGACGAAATTTACAATATAGTCTACTAGTACAACACAAAGTTTTAGTATCAATTTAATGAAGTGTTATTGAATGTCATGAATTCACCTACAGAATAGAAGGCGTGAGAAATTAGGTACTTCTTTAATTTGGCCCTAAATAATTTTATGTTTTGAGTTTCATTTTTTATATCGATAGGGAGGCTATTAAAAATTTTTACTGCCATATAACGCACTCCTCCTTGATAGCACGATAGACTTGCCGATGGAGTATGAAAGTCATTTTTTGACGTGTATTTATGCTATGAACTGTTGAATTAGTTACAAAGTTTTCACGATTACATACGAAGAAGATTATTAATGAAAAGATATACTGACAAGCCATCGACATTATTTGTAGATTTTTGAAAATATTCCTACACGATTCCCTAGATTTGGCAACTACTATTATTCTAATTACTCTTTTTTGTAATAGAAATATACTGTTACTATCTGTGGAATTTCCCCAGAATATTATTCCAAAACTCATTACCAAGTGGAAGTATGCAAAGTATATTGTTTTTAAGGTATTGATATTTACTATCTTTTGCATAGATCTAATGGCAAAACAAGCTGAATTTAGTTTGGGGGTAATTTCTCCAATCTGATTTTTCCAATTTAACACATTATCGACTTTTAAGCCAAGAAATTTGGTTGTTGTTGTTTCTAATAGGGATCTATTATTAATTATTGCGCTAGATATTTGCGAGGTTAAATTTGGACAGGATTTAAATTGAATAATAATAATAATAATAATAATAATAATAATAATAATAATAATAATAATAATAATTTATTTAACCTGGCAGAGTTAAGGCCATACTGCCTTCTCTAACACAACCAGGAATAAAAACTGCGTTACAAAAACACTACAAATTTACAAAGTACACTACAATTTTACACACAAAACTGAATAAGATAATAATAATAATAATAATATTAATAATAATAAAATGTAAACAAGTAAGAAGAAATCAGACATAATATATAACATAGAGGAAGAAAGAAAAAAAGCATATTAAAATGTGAACAGCAGGTCAAAATAAATGAGACATACAAAGTATAAAAAATATGACAATTATTGATAATAATAATAATAATAATAATAATAATAGTAATAATAATAATAATAACAGGCCTAATAGTAATCATAATACTAATAGTAGTATAAAATAGTGCAGTACAAAATCATACAATGAATACAATATTTTTAAGTATACACAGTAAGGAAAATTATGATTATATATAGCTCAACTTATTACATTAGAGATATACTATTATCGGAAAATATGAAAACAAAAATATAAAATAAGTTAAATATCACTGGAACATAAAAAATATGTGAATACGTGGAAACATGCAATACAACACTTGTCATAATAGTAAGTTAGCTTGGCAACTCGTCATAAGATAATTTTCTAACTTGGATTTGAAAGATTTCAATGTTCGGCAGCTCTTGACTTCAGGCGGCAGAGAGTTCCAGTGACGAGAGGTAGCAACAGTGAAAGATGAGGAATAAAGAGATGATGTGTAAAGTGGAATTTCTAGCGTGTTATCGCGTTGTGATCGAGTATTAATATTATGATAGCGAGAGAGAGTATGAAAACGAGCGAATATGTTAGTTTTATTACAATTTAATACCAATTTATTGACTGAGAACCTGTGTAGTCCAAACTTTCACAATTTAACAGTTTTGGTATGAACTTCCTACCTCTACTTATCACTATATTGGAGTTATTTTTTATAAATAACTAGCTGAAAGCACCCGGCGTTGCCCGGGTTTTCCTTTCTGCTTCTATTTTTAATTAAATTGGTTATTATATTTTCGGAAATCTCGGAAACATAACTATATACAACCAAAACGAATTGTCTTTACTAAGCTTTCCTCGCCCATAAAGATGATCTTTACTTAACTTATGAACTCCTTAGCCAAATCCCTGCCAGGGTTAATTTAATTTAAAACAGTTGTAAATCAGGCACCGAAAAGAAAACATTTCATCATGTGCCTGACGTTAAACTGTTGTTTTACATTTATTTATTTATTTGTTTTTATTCATTTATTTATTTGTTTTTATTTATTTATTTATTTATTTATTTATTTATTTATTCTGGTGTAGTTAAGGCCATTAGGCCTTCTCTTCCACACCGCCAGAAATACAAATAAAGTAATAGAAAAATCAAACAAACTATAAACAAAGTAAAACCCAACGAAAATATGATTCCTTCTCCTCTTTCTGATCAGTTTCAGGATCGAATCAATATACAGTATACATATATAATTTAATTTATATTGGAAGATTTTATTACCTCTTCACCGCTGTACACCCACTTATCATACCCAGTTCTTTTTAATAAAACTTGAAACTATATCTCTTAAATTCAGAACATATTATTTTAATTATAATTTTATACACGGAATGCAGATACAATATAAACTCGCAATAAGTCATTTTTTAACGTAAAGACTAATATTATTATATATTATAGGCCTATCGTTATTTTAGAAATTAAGAGATTTTTATTTCCACAACGCTTAACATACTAAATTTGCAACGTGATTATACAGATATAATTTCGCAGCAACACATTTTCGGACGTGAACAACAATATTTTGAGAATTAATACAATGTTATTTTCAGTGGGAGTATGTACATTCACATACTACATTAGCAACATGACAAAAGTATGATTGAATTGCTTATTGATATGTGTAAAATCTTTTTTTTTTTTTCCACTTCTTTGTATAAAATATAGTTGAGGATGTGACAAACACGCAGTTTTTAAGTTAATGTCTGAAACTTTTGAGCGACTGTCCTTGAGTTTCATTTTAATATGGCCATTAGTGGCATTGAAATTGCAGTTGCTTAGAATTTAATGAGTATCCTAGCAATACGTGGAATAAAAACATCTCCTTTTATTTTTGCAGTTAATATTGCCAATTCTATTACGTTTCGTATGAGTTTTTCACACCAATTCTTATTCGTGCATAATTTTGGTGGGTCAATATTTCGCAATAGTACTATTGCTTATTCAATATTAAGTAAATTATGTGGTAGGAAACCTTGTAGTTTCAAAGAATTCTAGAATTCAGTTGAATAAAACAGTTTGCTCACTATCTACAAAACTGCATCGAGGAATTCATAATACGGTCCTGGACTGCGTAAAGATACTTATTGCATGAATTATCTAGTTTTAGCCTTCATGATGTGTAACAACAATGTAATTTAATTTCGTGTTAAAATTTCCAAGGCCTCGTGAAAGTCTATGTTGAATACAACAGACAATAATAAAAAACAATTGACTATAGAAGATTGCATTTTAGTATTACACATGAATGTTTGATCGTATTTATTTTTATTATTTATAATTTTAATCAGTGGCGTATACTGGTTAAAGGGTTTGGGCTACCGCTGACCCTATTATTACACAAAATATATCTAACAATTACTTTAATTTTAATTACTATGGTAAAACTAATAATACATTATGTTATATTATAAACTTTTTCTTTTGTAATTTCCTTGGGCTACCGCCGGTAGCCCCGGTAGCCCGCAAAATACGCCCCTGATTTTAATTAATTTAACTTCCATTTGCACAATTTTAATGTAGCCTATGTTCTTCTCCTGGTTATTCATTCATTCATTTATTTTATTCCATAGATCTTACATGAGCAATGAAGCTTTAAGATGTGGAACATGTCAACATTTTACAATATTACAATTACAATTTTTACAAATTTTTATAGTTTTACAATTTAGTAATTTTCTACAATTTTTACAATTTTGTACAATTTTTTTTACATTTTTTACGTTTTTTTACATTTTTTTACTTTTTTTTTTACATTTTGGCGAGATGTAGTGAGATGAGATGAGGTCCGAGGATTCGCCAAAATATTACCCGGCATTTGCCTTTTCGGTGGGGGAAACCTCGGAAAAACCCAACCAGGTAATCAAATCAAAGGGAAGGTTAAATGTGCAAACTTTGGCACATATCGGTCAAAGCGTGTGGATTTGTATAGAGAACATACACACATACATAGTAAAGGATGCGTCAGAAAGAACGGATGGATTTCACAGGGCAAGAAAATTGTAAGGATTTCTTCAAATCAAAAATTTATTGTTATCAACATATTTACCAATACATGCAGTTTATTTATGGTATACAACACCATCCATATGATGTCCTTGGCTTTCGATACAGGCATCGAGGCGTTTTCTGAAGTTCGCCGTAACTTTCACAGTCATAGTTCATGGGATTGCCGCAATTTCTTCACGAATCGCCGTCTTCAGTTGATCCAGTGTATGTGATTACTTACGGCTTCAAATGGTCCCAAAGAAAGAACTCGCAGGGCGCGAGATCTTACCGTAACCTCGGACAATCTCAGTGCAATAGCATGTTTGCGGGCTGATCGTTGAGGTGGCCGGACAACCTACTGTTTGTCTCCACATTTGCAGGAGTACACGCGCTCCGTGTTCGTCCTGGTGATTTCTTCTTTAATGTTGAACCTGTGGTACGAAATGAAGCCACCCACCGCAAAATTGTATTCCGAGTTGGAATCCTAGCGTGACGTCCGATGTCGAAATGAGTCCTGAGTGGCGATCACAGACTCTTCATTTTTCAAAAATGTCTCTGCGATGAAAGCAGACCAACACCATATTCTCAACTGAAACTGCATCCTATGGCTGACCCAACAGTCGTGGTCCCCCTCACTATATCTCTCTCCTCGTTGCGTATCGATAGTTTGAAATCCATCCGTTCTTTCTGACGCACCCTGTATATATACATACATACCCACATTCAATTTTATATATTAAGATTATGTAATTTTCAATTTAAGGAAATAACTTATTGGCATAATTAAAAAACTGAAACCAACCAAGGGGACGCGTTGAATATTGACCAGTTCATGTATCAATTTCCATTTTGGGGCTGTAAGCGCTTCTTTTGTCTATGTGAACTGAGGGGAGCGAGCATAGCGAAAGGCCCTGTCTTGTCTCTTAGGCTATACGCTAATACGTTAAGACGCTGCAGAATAAACATGAGGACCTCATCTGTGCAGGAGGCTCGCGAATAAGCGCACAATTGTTGGCAAGGCGTCTCAAAATGGCGGCTGCTCATCACAGCAGACATTCTGAATGCCATTATCTGGCTTGCGTGTTGCGTGAATACATGCATCCAAATAAGCTGCTCCAGTGCACAGGGCTCAGATATTAAGACGATGTGCTGCCGGCAGCGTTACCAGTATTCTATAAGACAACAGCCACACAAACAGGAGCCGAAGCGTAATTCTAATCATATGGCTCACGTGCAGTAATATGCAGGGAAGGTGCTTATTTTTTACATCTTTAATGCTAAGAAATTAATCTATTTTCGAGATTTGCGCGTGGAAATAAACGTTTTCAGGATCTCTGATATCCGAAAAAGTAATTTGAGAGTTCCGTCTGCCGGTCTTTCTACAGGGACATCATTTTCCAGGGGCGTATTTTGCGGGCTACCGGGGATACCGGCGGTAGCCCAAGGAAATTACAAAAGAAAAAGTTTATAATATAACATAATGTAATAATTTTGTATTATTAGTTTTATTTTTTTTTATTGGGTTATTTTACGACGCTGTATCAACATCTAAGGTTATTTAGCGTCTGAATGAGATGAAGGTGATAATGCCGGTGAAATGAGTCCGGGGTCCAGCACCGAAAGTTACCCAGCATTTGCTCATATTGGGTTGAGGGAAAACCTCGGAAAAAACCTCAAACCAGGTAACTTGTCCCAACCAGGAATCGAACCCGGGCCACCTGGTTTCGCAGCCAGAAGCGCTGACCGTTACTCCACAGGTGTGGACTATTAGTTTTACCATAGTAATTAAAATTAAAGTAATTGTTAGATATATTTTGTGTAATAATAGGGTCAGCTGTAGCCCAAACCCTTTAACCAGTATACGCCCCTGATTTTTACTAACATTTCTGATATTAACCTGGCTATACCTTTGAATCAACAGATGCTATCCTATTCCACGACTGGAGTTCGATGGCGTAATATACAAACAAATCACTTTACTAGGTATAGGAGGGAACAAAAGTAATTCATCCATTTACGTAAACTATGAAATATTACGCTTTTGAGTTTGATAATTTTCATTAGGTTTTTGTTTAATCAGAATACAGTACAGTATTAACAATGAGTGTTTTTAGTCACGAACTGAGCTGTCCATATGGCCGTATTCATTATGCAGTGTATATTATAGTGTCTATAGCACATTAGCGTACACTATAGAGAATGAAGTTAAATTGAAAAATAATCATAATATGGATATTTAAACACAATTTTCAAAATAGTGGCGGTTCATTTCGATACAGGCTTCAGTTCTAATGTATGTAATTCCAATTACTAGTTCCGTCCTTCGTACTAGTAACTCATGTTGAAATAATTCTGTACCTACTCTGTAAAAGAGTACCTTACGTACTGTAAATTCAATCTTCACTTCTACTCGATCCGAAAAGATAAAATTACTCAGACATGCTATCTACTGTCCGTCCAAGTGGTTATGTCGCAGGATCGTAGAAAGAAGGGAAATCACGTGACAGTTAGCCTAATTACTTAACGAGGCCTTTTTATTTAAGTTATTTTGAACAGTTGTATGGGTATAATATTACGTAGATGTCCAATTCCTAACAGAAATTAATGTTCTCAGAAAAGAGCTAAGACAGCCCAGCCACTAGCCTTTACAGAGAGGGAAATCCGGAATGCGACGTAGGCAAATGGACGACAGTACCTGTGCGAAAATGATGCAATATTGAAAGCTCTTTCGTCATTGGAAAACGCGAACATATTTTTGGAACGTACTGTGACGGTAAGGCTAGTATGACTGTATATGCGGTCTTGGATCTGTGTGGAAGACGGTTGAACTTCATTAGTAGAAGGGGTGGGAGTGAAGTACATTCAAAAACTCAGGTACAATAAAAATTGAAGTACAAATAAAATGATGTCCCTGTACCTATGTTTAGCGATTCCCCTTAAACTACTGGAACAGTCTTCTCCACATTCAATATCTTCGGGTTAATTTACATGAGAATGATGTACACAATATAAAGAGTGTTACAGAAGTAACTTTGTATTTTGCATTGTATTTTTCTGTGACTCTAGTTCGATTAATTAAAATGTGTCTCAGTGAAACTCACAGCAGAGTCCGTATAGGTCAGTTTCTGTCAGATGCGCTTCCAATTCACTGTGAGCTAAAGCAAGGAGATGCACTATCACCTTTACTTTTTAACTTTGCTCTAGAGTATGCCATTAGGAAAGTCCAGGATAACAGAGAGGGTTTGGAATTGAACGGGTTACATCAGCTGCTTGTCTATGCGCATGACGTGAATATGTTAGGAGAAAATCCACAAACGATTAGGGAAAACACGGGAATTTTACTGGAAGGAAGTAAAGAGATAGGTTTGGAAGTAAATCCCGAAAAGACAAAGTATATGATTATGTCTCGTGACCAGAATATTGTACGAAATGGAAATATAAAAATTGGAAATTTATCTTTTGAAGAGGTCGAGAAGTTCAAATATCTTGGAGCAACAGTAACAAATATAATTGATACTTGGGAGGAAATTAAACGCGGAATAAATATGAAGGGTACACGAGAAAAACGAACAATGTCACATTTCCATTAAAGGTGAGATAGTGATCTACTTCAGTATATTACTGCAAAATTTATTGATGTTTCTACTTGAAATGAAGGAAATGATGAGTGTATCCGTAGTTTTAATTCTCCTTTACCACTTTTGGTAAAAATGACACTAAAGTTTGTAGTAATACAGTGAATTAGATAAAGACATCACCCTTAATAGCATTGTGACATTGTTTGTTTTTTCCGTGTACCCTTCATATGGGAAATGCCTGTTATTATTCGGTTGAGAAGCTTTTATCATCTAGTCTGATGTCAAAAAATGTGAAAGTTAGAATTTGTAAAACAGTTATATTACCGGTTATTCTTTATGGTTGTGAAACTTGGATTCTCACTTTGAGAGAGGAACATAGGTTAAGGGTGTTTGAGAATAAGGTGCTTAGGAAAATATTTGGGGCTAAGAGGGATGAAGTTACAGGAGAATGGAGAAAGTTACAGAACACAGAACTGCACGCATTGTATTCTTCACCTGACATAATTAGGAACATTATATCCAGACGTTTGAGATGGGCAGGGCATGTAGCACGTATGGGCGAATCCAGAAATGCATATAGAGTGTTAGTTGGGAGGCCGAAGGGAAAAAGACCTTTAAGGAGGCCGAGACGTAGATGGGAGGATAATATTAAAATGGATTTGAGGGTGGTGGGATATGATGATAGAGAATGGATTAATCTTGCTCAGGATAGGGACCAATGGCGGGCTTATGTGAGGGCGGCAATGAACCTCCGGATTCCTTAAAAGCCAGTAAGTAAGTAAGTATTTTTCTGAGCTATTACGCTTTTACTATGTCATATTAATTTTGACCAATAAGTCGGGGTTGGTCGGCTTTGGCTCTGAGCCCTTCAATTGTATCTTTTAAAATGATTCATGTTTATCTCATATCTCGGCTGGTGTTGATTCTTCTATAATCTTGTTGGAAGCGAAGCGAAAGGTAGTTTTTCATATTATGGTTTCCACGATAAATTGGTTTTCCTCTATCACTGCGGAAAAAGAGTTCTGTAACTGAATTATCAAATTCCTGATCACTTGTTAACCTATCTTCCTGTTGTGTCGAAGCTGTGTTAAGTCCAGGGTCGACATTTCGAACTTAAGGAAATTACAGCATAATTTTCATGAAGCCGCGGAACAGGCCATGAATTACAATGAGCTGCTGTAACTGGAAAACTTGTGTCATCAAGTTCTACTGGCGACGAATTATAGCTGGATAACAACCGATCCTTGTAACAAAATATCGTAACATTCGTGTGAATCAGACGTTCTCTCACTGACCCCTACAGATTTAGATCGTATGAAAAAAATAATTATTAGACTGTCTACAATGCAAATGTTAATTTTCATTAAATTATAGGGATATTGTATAATACCTACTTACTTACTGACTTTTAAGGAACCCGCAGGTTCACTGCCGCCTTCACATAAGCCCGCCATTGGTCCCTATCCTGAGCAAGACCAATCCAGTCTCTATCATCATATCCCACCTCCCTCAAATCCATTTTAATATTATCCTCCCATCTACGTCTCGGCCTCCCCAAAGGTCTTTTTCCTTCCGGCCTCCCAACTAACACTCTATATGCATTTCTGGATTCGCCCATACGTGCTACATGCCCTGCCCATCTCAAACGTCTGGATTTAATGTTCCTGATTATGTCAGGTGAAGAATATAAAGAGTGCAGTTCTGTGTTGTGTAACTTTCTCCATTCTCCTGTAACTTCATCCCTCTTAGCCCCAAATATGTTCCTAAGCACCTTATTCTCAAACACCCTTAATCTCTGTTCGTCTCTCAAAGTGAGAGTCCAAGTTTCACAACCATAAAGAATAACCGGTAATATAACTGTTTTATAAATTCTAACTTTCAGATTTTCTGACAGCACACTGGATGATAAATGCTTCTCAACCGAATAATAACAGGTATTTCCCATATTTGTTCTGTGTTTAATTTTCTCCCGAGTGTCATTTATATTTGTTACTGTTGCTCCAAGATATTTGAACTTCTCCACCTCTTCAAAAGATAAATTTCCAGTTTTTATATTTCTGTTTCGTAGAATATTCCCGTCACGAGTCATAATCATATAGTTTGTCTTTTCGGGATTTACTTCCAAATCTGTCTGTTTACTTGCTTTACTCATATTTATCCTACTGATAGGATATTTTTATTGTTATTATTCTTATTTTGTTTATTTTTTCAGTCTATCATAGACAGCTCGGTTTTGATCACACATTAATCACGAATGAATGAATGAATGAATGAATGAATGAATGAATGAATGAATGAATGAATGAATGAATGAATGAATGAATGAATGAATGAATGAATGAGGAAGTGGGAGGAAAATCAAAAGATATAAGCAATCCCGCGTTCCTGCAACAGAATATGGAACTGTGAGAAAGAATGTATGTGAGCTCCAAGCCGGTTGGCCAATTATCTCACTCCGTTCTCGCCGTTCCTTTGATGTAGGGTGAAGAGAATAAAATGGACATAATACCTAATAATACCACATGGGGGAAGTCGGATTATCATCTGTAACATGACTGAACAGCAGTAGGGCAGAGTCTTTCGACTATGTTAAAAGTTCTTATATACATTAAAAATGAATAACTGCGCTCAAAATATTCATTTTTCGTGTACTTAGAAAAGGTATTATTTCTACAGACTAAAAAATTGTCATACAGTTAATATATCAAATGGTCAGCACTAACAAAATGCGCTCTTTCGAACACTCTTGTATCATTTCGAATAACGGGAGCTGATGCGTGGATTAATATGTTAACCTGTCAAGCTTGATGAGTAATGTGTCACATAAATTTGATAACCCGCTGTGGCCCAGTGTTTAAATTTTACCGGAGTGGGCTGTATCAAAGAGACTTGTATTAATTCGTATGCCCCACGCAGGTTGAAAAATTGACTCAAATTATAAAATATAGCCTATTTAATAAATAAATGGCAACAAGACTCATAATATTTTAATATGGAACATGATTTATTCAATGTATTTATAATATACCGATCTCAGCTTTACCATCATAGTCACATGGGGTTATATATTTATTAAAGAAATTAGTGACTTGTGTTTCTCAGAATTATTTAAGATGTACCCACTTTTCGTTCTTTCAGTGGATAATTCGGTATGTTTTAATTTTCTGGGGAAATGGTAGCAAAATTAGGAGTGTCTTGATTTTTCAAAAGAAAGCCATTAGAATTCTATGTCAATCAAACTATCTTGAACATTGTCGACCTCTTTTCAAACAATCACAGATATTAACTGTCATATATATATATATATATATATATATATATATATATATATATATATATATATATATACGACCTAGTCCTTTACACTCAACAAAATATAGACAATTACTCATTAGTAGCCAATATACATGATCATGAAATTAGAAATAGTGAACAAATTAATATTCCATACTGTAGATTACATGAAACTAGTACAAATGTTTCTGTCATGGGGATGAAATTATATAATAAGCTTCCCAGTCAATATTATAAGTTACCAACCAACAGTTTCAAAGCTAGATTTTATAATTGGCTTTTAATTAATCCTTTCTACTCTGTAGATGAGTTTCTTAACATAAATTCATACGAAATTGTTTTTTAATAAATAAAGTTATTTACATTAGTTACAATTATTACATAAGAGTGAAGTGTTTTCATTAATTTTAGAGTTTCAAAATGTTTTGTGTTCTCATTCTAATGACTGTTTTCAATTATATGTGTATTTTCAAATGTATGTTTTTTTTTGTGACGAAGCCTATCACTGTATGTTTAATGGCTTAATAAATTGAATTGAATAGACAGTGTTAAACATGTGTGCACTTTTGACGAGTTTCATTTGTGAATTCATCTACAGTAATATCACTAGAGGTTTTGATTTATCACAATCGAATCGAACCCACGCCCCAGCGAAACTCTGGATCGGTAGGCAAGTGCGTCAGCCGACTGAGCTACGCCGGTTGTTTTTAATCTATTAAAAAAGTGAAAATTATTTGAGTGAAACAAAAAAAAAAAAAAAAAAAACATTAGGAATATCTTTCCTGCTAAAAAAAACCCTTTCCATTCTTTAGACCAGTAGTCGTCAGCACTCGCTGAAATGGGTAATGAGTAAGCAGTGCATCGCAATATGCACCGTCGTGCAGCAGGAAGAGGGAGAGAGCATATCCGCTAGCAGTCACGGATGCATCATAGTGCAGTCTCTTATCCGCGGGTAAGAGACGCTTGCCCAAGGGTGCACTTTGCTGATGACCGCGGCTTTAGATCTTTCACAGATTATTATTAGGTTATTTTACGACGCCTTATCAACAGCTTAGGTTATTTAGCGTCTGAATGAGATGAAGGTGATAATGCCGGTGAAATGAGTCCGGGGTCCACCTCCGAAAGTTATCCAGCATTTGCTCATATTGGGTTGAGGGAAACCCCCGGAAAAAAACCTCAACCAGGTAACTTGCCCCGACCGGGAATCGAACCCAGGCCACCTGGTTTCGCAGCCAGACGCGCTAACCTTTACTCCACAGGTATGGGCTTCACAGATTATCTTACTTTTATTATGGAGATCGGACTTACACAAACGAGAAAATTGATAAGGGGCTTGCGCGTACAATATGGTAACTGACATTTTGGTCAAAAATGAGATGTGTAGAGTACAATACAGTATCTTACATTCTAATGCAATAGTTAGTTTTCCAAAGTTCCGACAGATGGCAGAAGTATACAGATTTTACCAAGGTCGCTAGATGTCGCTGTCGAACATCAGTCAGGTCCTCTCATCCCATTCCACCAATGTTGTTTATTGTTTATTGTTTATTGTTAATAAAATAACATTGACAGAAATACAATCTTAGTTCTTCCCTGAAGGAGTAAAAAACTCGTGCTCAGGGAGATATCTAAACACAAAGATAAACACAAAGATAATTTTTTGACACAAACTGGGTCAAGAAAAAAAAATTACAGGATTAAATTAAATTTAAAAATACAATTTCAATTTTAACAATTTAAGTCATACAAATACATATACATATTAAATCAATATATATTCTTTAAAAATTAAATTCCTAACGCTATTTTTGAAATTCCTGATACTAAAGTTTTGTGTAAGCATTGTCTTTCCAATGTGGAGTCAAAGAGTGTGTGTGTTCTGAAATTGAGTTGTGTGTTGAGAATTTCATTTGGGTGTATTTTTGTGTTTCTGTATATTTCATATTGTTCTAGCGTGTTGAGTTTCTGGCTTTTTGGTTGGACGTGCAGTATTTCCATGTCTGTGTTGATGTCTCTGTAGGTGTGGCTAGCATTTGTGATGTGTTCTGCATATGTGGAAGTGTTTTGTAGTTTTGTTATGGCTGTGATGTGTTCTTTGTAACGTGTTTGAATTGATCTGCCTGTCTGTCCTATGTAGAAGTTGAATAATTTCGAGGGAAAAATTGTTTCGGGGCCGGGTATCGAACCCGGGACCTTTGGGTAAACGTACCAACGCTCTCCCACTGAGCTACCCGAGAACTCTACCCGACACCGATCCAATTTTTCCACTTTGAGGTCTGTGGATATAAAGGGAAAAATTGGATCGGTGTCGGGTAGAGTTCCCGGGTAGCTCAGTGGGAGAGCGTTGGTACGTTTAGCCAAAGGTCCCGGGTTCGATACCCGGCCCCGAAACAATTTTTCCCTCGAAATTATTCAAATTAACTTTATAGGGAGTTATTCCTGAAAGCTTAATTTGTATGTAGAAGTTGTTGCAGGTGTTACATTTGAGTTTGTGTACGCCTGTGTGCTTGTATTTGTTTGTTTGTGTTGTTTGTGTGTTGAGATGTTTTTGTAGAGTGTTATTTGTTCTGTATGCGATGTTGTAATTTAATTTCTTGAATGAGGTTGCAATCTTGTGTGTGTTTTTGTTTTCGTATGTTAGTGTGATGTATTTTTTGTGTTCTTGTGCTTGTGTTGTATTCTTATGTTTTTTAATTCGTTATTTAACGACGATGTATCACTACTAGGTTATTTAGCGTCGATGGGATTTGAAGGGTCCAGGGGAAGAACCTGCTAAGTCACATTTTACTGTTTTTACAGGAGAGCAAGTTTAATGTTTCAAGGTCCATTACATTCTATTGTATCTGAGTTATCATTCTTAAAATATATCTGGCTTAATCAAGTTTTTACTCTGTACAATTAAACCACTGAAATCTCTACTGCCTGAGGTATTTCATGGCATCCAAAACAAAAAATTGATAATTTTGGACTTGACAGGCTTTTCCCCTGGACCCTTCATTTATGATAGCGAGTTAATATTTGGTGACATGAGGACGAGGATTCGCCATAGATTAGGTACTTGAAATTGGCCTTACTATTAGGAAAAACCTCGGAAAAAAACCCAAGAAGTTAATCAGCCCGAACAGGGAACGAACCCTCACCCGAGTGGTACTCTGGATTGGCAGACAAGGGCCTTAGCCGACTGAGCTACGCCGGTGACTGAATCGAATTTTAGCAATACCAAAATAGTTTCTCTTTTTACCTTATATTCTATGACGGGAAAGCTACAAAATAATTAATCGCAATTAATTGCTGCAGAAATTTTGTAAATGCAGTAAATCTCGCCCTGAATGAAGTGGTGGAAACCTGCTAGCTGACGGATATTTATGGTGTTACAGTTTTGTTAGCTGGAATGAACGAGGGAGTATTCGAAGAATGACGAAACGAAGCGCCGACAACAACACTCCGATAGCAATCCTGGCATTCTTTAAATGCTTGTACATATAGCAGACGGTGTGATATAGTTATCGAAAGAGTTACAGCGGCATGTATTGCATGCAAGTCATAAATACTTCTACAACGATTCCAGTAATAATCCGCACCTCTTAGCGACTTTGCGCCAAGAAAATGCAGAGTACGCTCCACCGTTTGGATCAAGGAATGTTACGTCGCGTTATGAAAACATCTGCGTGCCGTTCACAGGAATTTCTCTGGAGTCAAGAATGAGAGAAAAAGACACCCAGAAAGTGAGCTATATGGGTGTCATCAACGCCATGCTTCTTCTCTGTAATAACAACTGTCATTATCATCGCAGTTATGATAAGGTTGCCAGATTTGACAAAGCATATTACATATAATTTGGAAACACACCTAAAAGGTAAAATGATATACATTTGAAACGGTTAGGGAATCGAATATACAAAATGTCAGAAAAATTTACACCCAAGTAGCGTTTGTGCTCATTTACAGTTAAGAAAGGGGGGGGGGGGAAATATCATCAGATAGGTTATAATGATTTGAATGCCATATACCGCGAGAAAAATAATAGTGCGGATTTATTGGCATTGATATCTAAACCAATCAACAGCCATCGGTTAAGATAACTTGAAATTTCCATTATCACTCCCATACAAATGATTTCTCAATATCTGAACCGATCCTTTGAGGGCACTAATGGCTATTTCCTTCACAATGCTGTGTGTTAGGCCCAGGTTTTTACATTTGAAGGGTACACGTGAATAACGATCAAGGTCCATTTTAGAAAGTTTCGAGAAAAACGAATTTTAAAGTTTAAGCACTTAATACTTTCTTATGTGTGTATTTAATAGAAATTGACGTAATGGAATGTCAAGAACGATTATTTCTTATTACTAGCTACACCACATGATAGTACTTCTTTTCCACTATAAGATAGCATTATTAACTCAATTTCGATTTTTGATGGACCTTGATCGTTTTTCCCGTGTACCCTTCATTTGTTGGCAAATAAGGAGGGTATGGTACCTCGTGCTCCCACCATCAGACCTATTACATCAATGTGGGACAGGCTATATTTATCTTTATAGAACGGGATTGCTGGTTCATAGATCCGTTTCTTTTCACTGTCCACCTCATGCGGTTGATCTGCATGTGTCTCAAATCTGATGGTGGGATCGAGAATGTATGCCGAGTTGTTCTTAATGGCAATGATATCAATTCGCCGAACACTTCCTTGTGTGGCTAGTCCCTGCACCTCTTGCATCTCCACTATCAAGTTCATTGTCGTTTCCAAAATCATCGTCGGTAGTGCCACGAGCGGTTTTGATATTACCAATCAACAGCTTACGAAAAGCTTTTTATTGCGTATAAATTTATCTGGCGAAACCTGGATAACAGCCATAAGCCAATGGTAGCCCAGCACAAATGGCATTTTCAGGTGCTACACAACTATCCAAATATTGTATTAATAAATTATTTAATAAGTGGCAAGAAACAGCGTCCATTGTCTGTGAGAAGAAACGTTGTACACGGCTAATACACAATGTTAGTGAGGATGAGCTTCAGTGAGTGTAACAGAACTTCATAGTGTACATTGATGTCAATATCATCACGTCGACATCATCATTAATATCGACCGGAGGATAGCATGCCATAATTTATCAACTGCATAATATATACAGCAGCAATGATCATTAAATAAAGCATTATACTAACAGCGTTTCTCAACCGCCGGGTCCTGAAATCAATAAAATTATACCGTAACGAGAGATATTCTCCTGGAATTTGCCATTTTACTTTCCTAAGGATTTTTCACAAATAAATATTTTATACCGAAAATTTTGTTAGGAGAATAATTTTCAGAATTGTCTCGAAAAGCGCAGATCCAGATCTTCTCTATCCATACTTAGGCCTACATCACAGTCTAGTATACAGGGTGTTAAAATAACGTTCAGGGATGATAGAGGAGGTGAAAAAAAAATCTTTTGTAAGTGACAAAACTTTGGCAGATGCGCCGTTTATTGTGTACGTAAGTGTTAGTGTAATCCATAAAGAACAAGACCAATTGTCGTTTTAGAGGTGGTGTTCAAACTGCCGGCCATTGAAGGCATTGCACAACTGGTACCTTCGTACTATGGAGTGTCTGCAACGCTCAAAAAGGCAAACATTGTCTCTAATAACACTGGCCAACAAAAAAAATTTTTTGAATGTTTCCTGCACTTCATGAGTCAATTCTTACTACTTTTGGGTTGAGAAAAACGAATATGGCAATGAAAAATTTTTCTTAGCTCTACTTTCTGTGATATACAATAGGTGGAAGTATTTCAGTTTAACGGATTAAGAGAAAACGATACATTTTAATTACATATGCCACCAACATTGGAAGTGTATTTACATTTTTTTAAAATGACAGTTACATTCTAAGAGTTCTAAATTAATGGAAGAATACCTCGCAGATGGTTGGGTCTGAAGAGAATCATGTGTGGCTTCATGAGATCGTCGTCTTTTAGCTTGCCTCTTGTAAGTGAGTGCCGGAGCATCCCTACACAAAGACAGCAGTAATCCGTAAGCATTGTTTCATTCCAACGGCCCTGATATCTTTGTTCCATAACAGAAATATCGTGTTGGAACCTTCCTCCGTGTTCATCACTGAAAGCTCCACAACTAGGAGGGAAAAATCTAGGTGGGAGTGGAGAAAATGGATTTTAAGGGACATGTTGCATCCGAGTTGATCCAACTGAGTGTAGTTATCATCTCTTTTGTTGCCTAAAAATCCATGAATAACTCCCTTGAAGGCTTCCCAAACTTCCTTTTCTTTCCCCTCCAAAACTTGGTCAAATGCAGGATCCTTTACAAGTTCTCGAATTTGTGGCCCGACAAAAATACCTTCCTTGACTTTGGCATCACTTAATTTCGGAAATTTCTCTCCTACGTACTTAAATGTCTGTCCTCGTTTCATTCTGCGACAATTTTTTTTATCAAACCCAGCTTAATATGCAGGGGTGGAAGAAGAACTTCTTTTGGGTCCACGAGAGGCTCGGCAACAACATTTTTCTCGCTAGGGTTAACATTTCTTGCAGAGCTGTCTGCTTGAATATAATGTGATTTCCTATCCCTGCTGTCCCACATACATAAAAGCAGCAATATTTTGTGTACCCCAGTTGCATTCCTAAGAGTACAGCAATGACTTTTAGATCACCACAGATTTTTCACTTGTGTTCATGATATTTGATTGAGTCGAAGAGGGCTGTCATATTTGCATGTGAACTCCATGACCAACAGGAATAGAAGGAAGACGGTTGTCATTGTGAAGTAATACAGCTTTCAAACTAAGCTTGGAGGAGTCTATGAATAGCCTCCATTCAGTTGGATCATGGTTCAAATTCAAACATTTCATCAAGCAATTAATGTCGCAGCAAACAACATTGTTTTTCTTCTCAAAAAGGGAAGCAGATCCCTGTGACGTTGTCTGTACTGTGAGACCCTGACATCACGTTTGAGAAGATTCCATTGCTGTAGTCTAGACACTAGAATTTCTGCCTTCTCCTTTGACAGTTCAAGGTCTCTAATGAGATCACTCAATTCCGCTTGACTCAGTCTGTGCGGTTAATCATCTTTTTTCATCAAAATCAGGGTCATGGGATGTTGAAGGCTTGTTGGGTTCTTTTTCTTGTTCCACACTGTCTTCATTTTCTACTTCAAACACACAATTTTCGTGGCATTTTTTTTACAAATTTTACACTTTAAAAACACTTCGAAACCAGAAATTCTGCATTATTTACAGCAGAAACGGTATGAAATTCACAGTCACAGCAACAATATCTATGTTTGTAACTTACAAACAGCTGAAGAACATTTGTGTTTTGTTATTTGACAAGTGTGCCAACTCCCAACTCAAAATTTCCCCCAAATTTTCCCCAAACTGAAAATGTTGACTCTAAAAAATGAAATGTCACTTTATCTCCAAAGCAAGAGCTAATCTGTCATTTTTATGGTGATTTTTTAATTCAGCAGGTGGAAATACATAAGAATTAGCTATTTTTGAGCCCGAAACATTTTCATTGTTGACCAGTGTAATATGTGCAGCTTCAACAACGAGAGCAACTAAGTCTTCTGCCGTATCGATCGGTGTCTCATACACAAAATGTTTCAAATCTCCCCACAAAAAGAAATCCAGTGGAGTTGGGGTCCGGTGATCGAGGTGGTCACTGTACCGACCCACCCCTGTTAATCCAACGATCGGGGAATGTAGCATTTAGGTAGTTCTTGACACGACGATCAAAGTGTGGAGGGACATCGTCATGCTGAAACCATATTCGTTCTCTGATGTTCAATGAGATATTTTCTAAAAGTTCTGGTAGGACGTCGCTTAGAAAAACAAAATAATTACCACCACGGAGACTGTTAGGCAACAGATAAGCCCTACAAGATGGTCGTGCACAAACAGAACTAACCAGTGTGTGTTGTGACGGAAGTCAAGTCATCTATCCTTCAGGCCATCTAGCGGCAAAACGGCGCATCTGCTACACTTTTGTAACTTAAAACAGACGTTCATTTTTACTTCCTCTATCATCCCTGAAACGTTGTAAACGTTATTTTTAACACCCTAGTCACGAAGCTTGAGTTTATGAGGGTACTAGAAACAATAGACTGTGCAGGTACTCTTTCGCATTGTCTGTAATGAGGCGATAGTAGCGATCCTAGTGGTTAGCAACTATCTATGGGTGCATATTTACTACGTATTGAGCTTCATGACTATATATTATATACTAGACTGTGCTTACATGAAATATCAATCAGATTTCTTCTTTGTTTTTCCACCACACATCTTTATGAAACAGCATTTTATGCCATAACTGTGCTTAAAACGCAACAGAAGAACCGCCTGTATCTTTCTGTGTCCGTTTAGCTATAATCTCAATTCATCATAGAATTCACAAGCTAACGGACAGAAAATAGCAACAAAAGTATTGTATTATATTTATTTATATTCCATAATATTTGTACACCGCTTCACAGCTAGAATATGGAACATTTCAGAAGAGTCTTAATAGTACTATACAACGTTTCAATTACAGTGACAGACTAATTGAAATATATGCAGAAGACTTCTACAATATACTAGTACAGCACAAGGGGTTAGTATCGATACTTAATACAAGACAGAAATATTCATGAAGCGTTGTTGAATGTCATAAATTCACCTACAGAATAGAAGACATGAGAAATTAGGTACTTCTTTAATTTGGCCCTAAATTATTTTATGTTTTGAGTTTAATTTTTATATTCATAGGGAGGCTATTAAAAATTTTTACTGCCATATAACGCACTCCTTTTTGATAGCACGATAAACTTGACGTTGGAGTATGAAGGTTTTTTTTACGAGTATTTATGCTATGAATAGTTGAATTAGTTAAAAAGTTTTCAAGATTACATACGAGGAAATTTATTAATGAAAACATATATTGACAAGCCATGGACATTATTTTTAGTTTGTTGAAAATGGTTCTACACGTTTCCCTATATTTGGAATATACTGTTACCATATGTAGAATTTCCCCAGAATATTATTCCAAAAGTCATTATCGAGTAAAAACATACAAAGTATATTTATTGTTTTTAAGTCATTTATATTAATTACTACCTCTTGCATAGATCTAATAGCAAAATATACTGAATTTAATTTGGCGATAAATTTTTATAAATATTATTTGTCCAATTTAACACATTATCGATTTGTAAGCCAAGAAATGTGGTTGTTGTTGTTGTTGTTGTTTCTGTTAGGGACCTGTTGTTAATTATTGCGCTTGAAATTTGCGAGGTTGAATTTGGACAGGATTTAAATTGGATTACGTTAGTTTTGTTACAATTTAATATTGGGTGAGAAATCAATCACATATTTTGGGGAGAATTGCCTTATTATTTAATTATTTATTATTTATTTAAATTTAAATATACAGAACACAGAATATAATTACGACTATAGAAATAGAAATAAAATAATACAATCAATATAAAAAGGGGATACAGTAATAACAAAATTTGAGGACCGAATGAGCAGCGCTCGTGTTCGGTCGCAATTGAGATATATTATTAATAGGCATATAAGAGAATACGTTGGAGTTATTGACTGTAACTACTGTACTTGTGTCATCTGCAAATAATATGGGATGAACTATATCTTTTATTAGGAGTGCAAGATCGTTTATAAACACTAGAAAAAGTAAGGGACCTAACATTGACCCTTGTGGAACTCCATTAAGTCTCACTAGCCTCGCTAAATTCTTAAAAATTATCAGGTGTGATAAAAAATAAAATCAACTAAACACTAATGTTGTCTTTTTCAATAACTTATTGTTGATCTGGTAATGTTGTGAGTTTATAGGTATTTAATACTAATAATTATTGGCACTAGTGTTTAGAATTGATATTTATACACTTTATACCATTTTCGTAGTAAACTAATACTCTTTAAGTCTTAAGATTACAGCATATTAATATTCATGTTAGTTAATTGTATGAACTTTAAAAAATTGGAACGGTGTTTCCAAAAATAAATTTTTTAGGTCCGGGCCTTCGTCATGTTGAAAAAGAATTTACCCGGCCGCTATCTTTCAAAGTTGAGAACCATTGTCATTCGGTATTTAACAGTTTATCTTGCAATTTATATCAAATGTATTTCATATAAGACCGTCATAAACTTATATGACTTTATATAATATGAGTAGTGCAATATTTTATTTCATGATAAACGTTTTCGATTTTTTAAGGACCACACGTGACTCCAGGCGTTACGTACAGCTATAAGCATAATGCTGCATATATATTATCTTTATCTTCTCACCATTTAATAACTTACTTGCTTACTTACTTACAAATGGCTTTTAAGGAACCCGAAGGTTCATTGTCGCCCTCACATAAGCCCGCCAGCGGTCCCTATCCTGTGCAAGATTAATCCAGTCTCTATCATCATATCCCACCTCCCTCAAATCCATTTTAATATTATCCTCCCATCTACGTCTCGGCCTCCCTAAAGGTCTTTTTCCCTCCGGTCTCCCAACTAACACTCTATATGCATTTCTGGATTCGCCCATACGTGCTACATGCCCTGCCCATCTCAAACGTCTGGATTTTAAGTTCCTAATTATGTCAGGTGAAGAATACAATGCGTGCAGTTCTGTGTTGTGTAACTTTCTCCATTCTCCTGTAACTTCATCCCGCTTAGCCCCAAATATTTTCCTAAGCACCTTATTCTCAAACACCCTTAACCTATGTTCCTCTCTCAGAGTGAGAGTCCAAGTTTCACAACCATATAGAAAAACCATTTTATAACTGTATATTAAATTATGGTTTGTAAATACAGACATTATGACATCTATTATATGCAATTACAAGATACCTTTTATATATAATCGCAAGGAAGCGCATGCTGTTCATGCCACATAATTTTCATATTGGACCCACTTCTTGATTTTAATTATTTTGACAATTTTAAATTTGTATACCCTACACATTAATGTTTTATGATATTCATTCCTTTGTATGATCTCACAGTTTCAATATGACTTACCTTCATGCAAGCCATTGTCTTTCATTGTTTATAATGTAAAAAACTGTTCATTTTAATGGTTAATGATGATCTGATAATGTTTTTTTTAAAAAACCGGAAACGTTTATCATGAAATAAAATATTGCACTATTATATTAAATCAGATACGTTTATGATGGTCTTATACGTAAAACATTTGATATTCAATACAACTTATCGGATCGAACATGGGTATTAACCTTGAAATTTTTATTCTTAATTTCTATTTCTACTCATTTCGTCATTCTTTTCCTGCGCTTATTTCCATTGTGTTACAATTTGATCTCTATAGATCTGCTCTGAAATGTCACAGAGTTCCAGCCGACCAGAACGTAGTAAGTTCATAAACGGTCGCTAGGGACAATATGTATCGGAGAGTCACGTGTGATTACAGTTCAGACGCTTTGACACGTAGAGCATGTTCTGTGTAGTTCATAATCTCTGGGACTTGACTCTGCAGCCAGAAGTGACATACGATCGCAGACATTCGCTTGGTCCTCGTCATACACGTATAAACCTCTGTGCTTATACAAATATGACATCCCTTCAATAACCTTCAGGGACGGGTAAACTTGGCTAAAACAGCCAAATACGTCACAGCATAGACACACGCTATAGTCCGGGTCAGCTTACTTAAGAGTGAAACCTAACCATTTCCCCCCCCCCCATTACTACATATCTATGCTAGTGGATTATCGTAATTTTATAATTTTCAGGTAAAATTTTCTTTTGCCAACTTCGTTTCGAATTTCAGTACTGAGAAATACCACAACTATTAGTGATTTTCTAATTGTTATGTTAGTAGAAGTGACAGCAGTTGTCGGTAGTGCAAATTCTGAAAATTCTAACTTCTGAGCCCATTACTGGAAGATAGTGAAATTTAAACATATTAATAATTAATTAATTCATGAAATAAATAAAATAAAAATTATATAAAAAATAAAAAATCCCCGGGAATAGATAATATTAACAGTGAATTAATAAAATATGCTTCATTACCGCTGAAATACAGATTATTACATTTCATGAACATATGTTGGAAATACGGACACATACCTGAAGATAGGAGAGTAGGGAAAATATGTCCAATATATATAGGGTGTTTAAAAAATACGGGGCACAATTTCAGGTATGTATTTCCCACATGTAGACAATCAAAATAGTTCATTACAACATGTGTCCGGAAATGCTTTATTTCCGAGTTATGGCCTTCACAACATTGAAATTCACAGGAACCATACCTCATGTTTTAGAAGACACTCCACTGATCAATCGTCAACACATTCACTTCTTGCATGATGGCGCTCCTGCACACTTCAGTCGTACGCTCGCCGGTACTTGGATCGAAGGTTTCCTGATCGATGGATAGGTAGAGGTGGCCCAATTGCTTGGCCTCCACGCTCACCTAATCTGAACCCTCTCGATTTCTACTTGTGGGGCCATTTAAAATCATTGGTTTATTCGTCTCTGGTGCCTGATTTGGAATCCCTTTGGAATCGAATTGTGGCATGTTCTGAGGACATACGCAATACTCCTGGAGTTTGGGATCGTGTCAATGAGACATCGATGTGAGGTCTGTATTCAAGCAGGAGGTGGACATTTTGAACATATTCTGTAATGACAACGACCTGCGGAAAGAAAAACTTTCCGGTGAATTTCAATGTTGTGAAGCCATAACTCGGAAATGAAGCATTTCCGGACACATGTTGTAATGAACTATTTTGATTGTCTACATGTGGGAAATGCATACCTGAAATTGTGCCCCGTATTTTTTAAACATTCTGTATAAGAAAGAAGATAAGAAAAATTGCTCTAATTATAGAGGAATAAGCATTTTGAATACATGCTATAAAATATATGCGTCAATATTAAAAACTCGACTCAATATCATAATAGAAAACATGCTTTCAGAAAGTCAAAATGGATTTAGGAAAGGAAGATCTTGTGCCGATTGTATATTCTCCATAAATCAAATAATAGAGAAACATAGAGAACATAATCTACCAACATACATGATTTTTGTGGATTATGAAAAAGCATTTGACAATGTTTGCAGAAAGAAACTATGGATCATAATGAAACAGAAAGGTATTCCGCAACATTTAATACCAGCAATTAAAAGTTTATACGTTCAAAATAAAATTGTAATTGGAACATCAATGGAAAGAAAGAATATAGCAGCGACAATAAATAAAGGAGTAAGACAAGGGTGTCCACTTTCGCCGTCACTTTTTAATATTTATATTGACAAAATCGTAATGGATTGGCAGATGGATTTAAATGTAAATTTTAAAATTAAAATATATATATATATATATATATATATATATATATATATATATATATATATATATATATATATTCTTAGATGTATTGCTCTTTGCGGACGACCAAGTTTTAATAACCAGTTCTGAAAACGGAGCACAGAGGGCTCTATTCCAATTAAATAATATAAGTAAACGTTTTAACTTAAATATTTCAATTAACAAAACAAAAGTTTCAGCATTTAGAGGAGCAGATACATTAAGAGCCAAAACTGTCTTGGAAGGAAAAATTATTGAACAGATAAATTGTTTCAATTTTCTTGGGTGCAACATTTCTTATATGAAGAATGAAGATATTCAAAACAAGATTAATAAGTTCAGCTATGTATGCGGTGTCATTAATAGATCCGTAAAAAGTACAAGAAAAGAAACAAAAATTAAATTTTATAAGGTAATGGCAGTACCAATGTTGCTTTATGGGTCTGAATTTTGGATCCTTACTAAAAAAAGAAGAAAGAAGAATAGAAGCAGCAGCAGATGAAATTTCTGAGATCTGTAGCAGGTTACCCCTTATTGGATAGGAAAAGAAGTGAAGATATAAGGGGGGAACTAAGCATTTTTAAATTAATAGACAGAATAAAACAATATAGAAACGATTGCAAACAACATGTACACAGAATGGAAGCAGGCCGCATATCAAGACTGATGATGAACTATAACCCAATAGGTAGAAGGAATGTTGGTAGACCGAAAACAAGATGGGCTCAACTGTGTTAAAAAAAATGAGACCGGAACGAGCCTTATAGGGCTTAATCCATGATGCTGATGATGATTAATATTAATACATAATAGTTATTTTATGTATTACGTTGTGGTTACAGTTCAAGATTATAGTCAGATAAGCGTAAATAAATACAACATACTTGGTGTGATGCATGCACTTGAATACCATTTCACATTTTAAATAATTAATTTCGTGTTTAGGTGGAACTAACTAAGAAACTAAAAGGTGGAAAATAAACTGAGAGAATTCAATCCGGCATCGAAACTGGAATCCGGTGTGGCTTAGTGGATAAAGCGTCAGCACGTAGAGCTGAAAACCTGGGTTCGAGTCCCAGTGCCGGAGAGAATTTTTCTCTGCTCCACCCATCCTTCATCGTATGGTAATGCAGAATTCCTGCAAGGAAGTATCATACGTACTTCGGTACATCGCAATAACAATTACTTAATGTTTTCCTATTTACATTTGCTACGACCATGAAAAAAGTTATACTTTATTTAACGACGCTCGCAAATGCAGAGGTTATATCAGAATCGCCGGTGTGCCGGAATTTTATCCCGCAGGAGTTCTTTTACATGCCAGTAAATCTACTGACATGAACCTGTCGCATTTAAGCACATTTAAAAGCCACCATCGACCTGGGCAGGGATCGAACCCGCAACCTTGAGCACAGAAGGCCAGCGCTATACCGACTGCGCTCCCGAAGCCGACTGCTACGATCACGAGAAAGAACAATTGTTTGTATACATCTGAAGCCTGATTAATGTAATATGTAGCTAATCGGCGATCTATGCATTAGAGGGGGGAAAGGAACTGGCCATCCTACTCCATTATCTCCTGGCCTAGTTGCCTCATAATTGGTACCTTGTTGCTATCATTCGTGAGGTTCAGGCCTGTCTTCGGACAGTTGACTAAACAACAACAATATATTTAACTTCGTCCACACCTGTGGAGTAACGGTCAGCGCGTCTGGCTGCGAAACCCCGGGTTCGAATCCCGGTCGGGGCAAGTTACCTGGTTGAGGTTTTCCCTCAACCCAATACGAGCAAATGCTGGGTAACTTTCGGTGCTGGACCCTGGACTCATTTCACCGGCATTATCACCTTCATATCATTCAGACGCTAAATAACCTAGATGTTGATACAGCGTCGTAAAATAACCCAATAAAATAAAATATATTTAACTTCTGATTTTCCTATTAAGTGATGATTTTGTTCAACTAAAGAATTCCCTTTCCGACAATTTCATAAGGTATAATAATATTTGTAAAATATTTTCTAAGACGATCATAGATCGTATACCAATAGAGAAGTTATATCCTGGGTCACAACATATGCAAACACTGCTACCGCCTGAGCTACCACGAGTAGCTTATTGCTAATTTTGCTGGTATTATCTTGATGGTTTTGATGAATTAAGGTGTATGTATCTAATGCCTACCCACTTCACTTGCTGATATACAGGTTGATTCATGAGGATTTACCGTCCTTTATAGAACTCATTTCCGAAGACATTCTGAGCAAAAAATGTCATATGAACATGGGTCCTATTCTCAATATTTACAGAGTTACGTTTCGTTATTGGAACGCATTGCTGTGAACGCGTGATCTTGGTCAGCGTGCAGTCAGCAGCCAGCGCGAGCGGTACGGAAATCAAAGACAGCCGTATGCAGTTACGTAGAGCGACGAGTGCCGTTCACAAGCGTGCGGCCAAGTGCACTCAAGCGGACGGCGACATTTTTTAAAGTGTATTGTAAACTGTCCAAGACTACAAACTAGGATGCAAAATTGAACTGCAAATAATTAAGTCGGTGGAAGTGGTGTGATTTGTAATAAATGTTTTGATAAGTGCGTAACAATAATGTAATTTTCTAGTTAAAAATAGAAAAAAAAATGTATCTACCAAGCATCTAAGGAGTTCACAGCACATTTTTAGCTTCATAATACTTGCCAATTAAAGAAATGATACTCCTGAATGGTTCATTATCTATTTGTATTATTTTTTGACCTTCAAACTAAAGAAAAAACGTATTTTACAAACAACTTCAAATTAGTGTAACTCTGAAAATATTGAAAATAGGAACTATGTTTATATGACATTTTCTTCTCAAAATATCTTCAAAAATGAGCTCCATAAAGGACGTTGAAGATTGTTGAAGATTTATTTTTCAGTCGTTGACTTTACTATTTTGTATAATGTTATTAGGTGTTAACCTTTACATAATAAATTATATGACGTATGAACGTTTTCGTTGAGCCTGTCAACATCATCAGATACAAACTGTCATTTTACAATATCATTATTCTCAGTATTATCTACACAATCTACAAATACATTTCATGTTTTTTATCACGTGGGGATGAAATCTATTAAAAGTATATGAATTAGCTTTCTAATGTTCAATTATAGATACCCCAAATGTCAACATTTAAAATATACTTATATTATTTTTGCAAGTCATCATATGAGAACAATATTATAAACGATATAGCGATATAAGCTAAAAGTGAGATTAAAATATAAAATAAAAGATGAGCTAACTCTCTTCCATGTTATGCTATGCATGTGAAGATTTGCAAATTACAATGTTTTGTTACAAATTATTCATATTTCCATATTATAGTATATGATTCCTAGCCTGTCTTGACTGCCTATGCTTTGCAAGTCTTGGTGTTGTTCTTTCCGCCAATGTATTGGGTTTAATTGTTTATAGTTAATTAGATGGTGGACGTTTTTCTGTTTTTGCTTGTGTTACGTTGCTGTAGAGGTGTTTTCTGTGGATGTTGGTCGTGTTGGTCGTCCGTAAAGGACGGTAAATCCTCGTGAATATGTCTTCTTCTCTTGATAAGTATACTGCGGAGAGATTTGAGATTTAATCCAGGCATATTGGTGCACAATCTGGTGATTAGAAGTTGTACACCATCATCTCTCCTAGTCCCGAGGTTACATGCAAGTTTCTGTCCCCGCCGGGAATCGAACCCGGCTCGGAAGCAGACGTGCTACCACAGAGCTAACACGGCGGACTAGGCGAGATTAGTAGAGAGATTTTGTTTGGAGCCGTTTATCACGTACAGGATTCTTTTGCGTGCTGTAAATCTATAACATGGGACCAGAAGCTTGAATTCCCTGCCAGAGGAAGCAGGGCATCCACTACTTCACAGTCTAAAGTTCGAATTCCACCTACAGCATGGACGTTCCTTACCCCCTTCCTTTCACTTTGACCTCATTTGTTGTATGAGGTAATGACCTGGCATCGTATTGGAACCCCACAGTGCTCATTTAATCTTCTTCTTCTTCTTCCCTTGAAGTATTAGGCCAAATGGCCTGTTACGATCTCACAGTTGAATTTTCAATCCAGCGCTTCTTTGGACGACCGAGAGATCTCTTCCCGTTTGGACGATAGTGGAGCATGACTTTTGAGATTCTAAAATGTTAAATGTTATGTTTTATTTAACGACGCTCGCAACTGCAGAGGTTATATCAGCGTCGCCGGATGTGCCGGAATTTTGCCCCGCAGGAGTTCTTTTACATGCCAGTAAATCTACTGACATGAGCCTGTCGCATTTCAACACACTTAAATGCCATCGACCTGGCCCGGAATCGAACCCGCAACCGTGGGCATAGAAGGCCAGCGCTATACTAACTTGCCAACCAGGTCGACTTGGGATTCTATCTCTATACATGCGATGCAGATGATTTATCCAGTTATTCTGATAATGTTTTACGTGATTAATTACAGGTTCTAGATGTAATTCTTCCATTACATCTTCATTGCGTTTGTGATCCCATTTCGTATATCCCGCTGTATAAATATATATCATAAATTTCATTTCATTAGCCGTTATTCTGCTTTCGTCTTTCTTCCTCAATGTCCATGCCTCACTGCCGTTACAAAGTACAGGTCTCGCCAAGGTCTTGTATAGGTGAATTCTAGTACTAGGGAAGGTTTCATAATGTTGTTAATTATTATTATTATTGTTATCCAAATATGGAAACCCTATTTTAACTTTGGTATATTAGGATTGTAGTTTGTTACATGTGAAATACATTATGTAGAGATAATACACAATTTTAAAGAATTAATAGTAGGCCTGAGTCATAGTTACAATATAAATACAGTAATTAATAGACAGTAAACAATACTAAATACCTTATGTAATAATTACTTTCAGTTAAAACAGAATTAAATAAAATTAGAAATTATAATCGAAGATGTAGAGAAATTGCAAGAATATTAGATAAATTCGTGATTGTATACACAATTTTAAGCAATAGTAAAGAGATAATACACAAAATTGGCTTAGTTACGAATAAAACACCTATTATATAGTTGGTTTGCGATAGTAAAGAAATAAAAATAAAATTACTTATGGTTACAAACTTTATACCTGTCATCAAATACTGAACAATAGTAAAATCTATAATACAAACATAGTTGTTGTTATTACTATTATTATGTCCCAAAGAGAGACACCTTGTTTTAGATAATGCATTAGGATTAATATCACCATTAATTTAAATACAATTAATAGCTACAATCTTGCGTGGATGTGGTGTATAAACTCTGTGAATTGTTTGTAACAACATTTTTTTCCTAAGTAAATGGTAAAGGGGTGTGCAGTAATTTAAATTATGTTAATCTACAAAAATAATCACAGATTAGGTCTGTGAACTGAGAGGTAAATGCTCAAAGCTGTTTGTGAAGGCGAAAAAAAAATAGAAACGAACACACACATAAATAAAAAGCTCTACATAAACTTTAATGCATTCTGGAAGCAATACAATTCAAGGATTTTAAAAAATGGATAAAAGGAAGAAAAAAATTGCAATGTTGTGAGTTGTGCTTATGCATACGAAATATGTTTAATCTCAACTATCCGAGAGTTACCTTCAAATTGTTCCATTCTGTATTCAAAGCACACCTTTTGAATCCACTTACGTTTATCGCTGCTACAATAGATGGAGTCAAGTAGAATAAAGGATACAAGTAAGAGGCCTTTCTTAAAGAGCTACTGGCCGTTAGGAATCACAATACATCGGAAATTTGCTTATTTTATTAACCTAATCCGCGCGGAATATTAATCGCCGTATTAAAATGATTACTGTTATGCCCTATTAACTCAGGCTGCAATATTTCAACTTACTTGCTTCTAGTTTCGTGGAACTTACTTTCAGAAGACACAATAGTAATATGCGTTACAAGAGCGGTATGTTGACGTTTTCATGTTCGAGGAAAAGATTGAAAAAGCGAAACGTAGTTGAGCTTTTTTAATTTCCGGGAACATGAAAACAAACATACCGCTCGTGTATCGTACATTATTTTGTGCGAAGATTGTTTATTACATACCTGAAAGACGAATGTCTAATTAGTTGCAATGAAATCTCCATGTTGGTTTCTGTTTAATGACGGCAACTTCGGAACACCAAAATATCTTTCTTCAACATTGTTGCTATAAAATATTTTCTGTGTTTACTATACTCCAGCAGGCCGTGATATACGTCTGTCTTTTTTTTTCCCAGTCTATAAATGCGAACTTAAAACAAACGGTAAGGTTATGTAATGATTTATTTTTCATTTTAATATTTTAACAATATTATTTATATAACATATTGCAGTAATAACATCGGCATCTGGAATCTCGTTGATTTTTTCACGGCTTCCTTAATGTTACTTGTATCAGGAATGCAATAAGTTTCGTGGAGTAGTAGACTTTACTTAATTTTTGCAAATATTTAAAAACAATAATTAACATTGCAATTTAGGTGATATTGCAGTGGTATGTTTCCAAATTATAATTATTACTATGTTAAACGTCTCTAAAAATAATGTTTTAAAAGCCTAAAGCAGTAAAATGAATGTCGCGCTTAAGCGGTAAGAAGAGGGAAATTGTTATGTGTGTTACGTTGGGAATACTGAATGTGGTATTTCACATTTACCGCGTATTGGTTCTGTGCGTAAAACAAGCAAATACGCACGACCTCGCACAAAAGCAATTAAGCATGATTGTCAGTAATTCACAGTCGCAGTCAATTTGAAGGGAAATTCATGGTTAAGGTATCCTAACAATGGGGAAAATGAAATGTTCATTTGCGTGGTTAAATTAACTTTCTTCTGAGACTTGTGAAGAGAGTATGGATATGCAGGGTGTAAAGGTATAAGCGCCGTCATTTTCACAGTAGTCGAGAGTGGTTTACAGCAGGCATGTCAATTGATGCCCATAGGAGCAAGCGCGCGCTTTAGAGCCAAGGAGAGCCTGAGCGCTTTACAGCGGAAAGGAAAGAGACAGACGAAAGAGGTGGTATATGCCGCTTGGTCGAGCTATATACAGGGATGGCCAGCACTGATTCAATGGATAAAGGGAAGAAAACTTATTAATTAAAACTATATCCATGTTAATTTTTAGATTTGCCTGAGAAGTATAAGTGCATTATAAGAATGTAAGTTTTAATTTTAATATTCATTTTTCATAAGTTTGCTTTTTGTTATTCAAAAGGAATATTTTATCAACGTTTTTACAGAAAATTGTAATTTTCAGATATGATTGTTTAGTAGCCTTACAGGTACTAAAATAATGTTTCTGTAAATCTAATATATCGTAAATACGTATTACTGAAGATTGTGTATTAAAATGTTTGAAAATATTTGCATGGAAAATGTTTGTAAGGAAATGAATTAACCCTTCAGTACTCGCGTGGATTACAATAGTAATCCACTGATATTTAATCCTGTATTACGTCACCGCCTGCAGCACTGCGTAGCTGAGCGTCAATGCAATTTCTCGTCACAGTCTAAGTGAGGCATTAGTGGTGTTTAGACGTAATTGTCGCAACGCTTTGCAAAGTTATACGGAGTTTTATCAAGTTATACGCAGTTTTTCCGAATGGATTACCATTGTAATCCACGCGAGTACTGACGTCAGTTTCTTACTCAGGTAAGTGAAATAGTTTTTATATGGTTATGACTGATGCAATGCAGGAACTTTATGAAAAAAGTGTGTGATATCGTTCCATCCTCTTTGTAGTTGGCTCCAATGGGTACGGAAAATACAAGCAATATTTGCAAGTGGCTAGATGAAGATCTGGATGTTGGCATTGAAAATGAAAGTGATGATGAAAGCAACAAAGAAGATCTTTTGAATGAAGTTCACGATTCTAATTCAGAAAAAAGACAATGAGGAGGAGGATGATGATTATGGTGATGGTGATGAAAGACTAATGTCTATAAATGATGGAAACTGCTATACGGGAAGAGACAACACGACAATTTGGCAGGAAGAACCAGTATCTCTACGAGGGAGAAGAAGAGCACAAAATATAGTGATTCATTTACCGGGCCCTAAAAGAGCTGCAAAAAATGCGCGGACACACACAGAATGTTTTGACTGCTTTATTGATCAGACAATAATCAATGTAATAGTAAGGTGTACTAATATTTATATTGAAAAAGTGAAGCGTAATTATGGACGTGACAGAGATTGCAAATTAACAAATGACGTTGAAATTCGAGCACTCTTAGGTATTTTGTATCTTGCTGGTGCTTTGAAATCGGGAAGACTGAACGTAAGAGAACTATGGGATAAAAATGGCACAGGTATAGAGTCAATTTACCTGACTGTGACCTACAAAAGATTCCAAATTTTGTTACGATGTCTACGCTTTGATAACATTCATGACAGGCAGGAAAGGAAAGAAATTGATAAACTGGCTGCTGTACGTGAAGTGTTCGAGTTATTTGTTCAGAATTCACAAAGGTGCTACATTCCAAGCGAATATGTAACTATAGACGAGCAGTTGGTTGCATTCAGAGGACGATGTCCCATGAAAGTGTATATACCTACTAAACCAGCAAAATATGGGATCAAAATTTTTGCTATGGTGGATGTGAAAACATATTACACTCATAACTTGGAAATTTATGCTGGTATTCAACCAGATGGTCCATTTCACCAAAGTAACAGTGCACATGCAGTGGTGAAGAGGCTGGTTCATCCCATCAAAGGAACAGGAAGAAATGTGACCACCGATAACTGGTTCACGAGCATACCTCTGTGTTTAGATCTTCTAGAAAATGACAAAATTATACTTGTAGGAACCTTGAAAAAAAAAACAAAAGAGAAATCCCTCCTCATTTCACAACTACTCAAGACAGGGAAGTTAACAGTACATTGTTTGGATTCAATGAAAACTGCACAATTATTTCGTATGTACCAAAGAAAAACAAAACATTGTTAGCATTATCAACCATGCATTATGATAAGGCAATGGATGAGGAAACAGGAGGAAGCCAGAAGCCTGAAATAATATCTTTTTATAATAGAACTAAATGTGCTGTGGATGTCCTGGACCAGTTATGCTCAGCCTATGATGTAAGAGAAATTCACGCCGCTGGCCTCTGACTATTTTCTTTGACTTACTAAACATAGCAGGTGTCAATGCTCTTGTTGTTTATTCTGCAAACAAACAAAAAATTCTACGGAAAAACTTCCTAAAAACCCTTGCTCTGGATCTAATGAAGCCACTAATTTCCGAGCGTATCACCCAACAGACAATTCCAAGAGAAATAAAGAGAAGAGGAGAGCAACTGTTAGGCATTCCACAAACAGGTCAAGAAGAAGGAACACGGCCAGAAGGTATTGGTAGGTGCTATATGTGTGGTAGAACAAGAAACAAGAGCACAAGACAATCTTGTTCCCAGTGCTTGAAGAGAATTTGTCCTACTCATTCAGATGTAATTTGTTTGAACTGTGTAGAAGAAATGCATAGGCCTACTCAGATAATTGAATCAGATGTAGATTAGACTCACGTGTGTAAAGTGTGAAATGCAAACATAAACATGAAAGTGCATCAATATCCTTCTTACAATACACAAAAACATCTGTAAAATATTACAAGTGAAGTGAGAATGATTGTTACATCCCTGAATTTTTTCATTGCTACACCCGTGAGTGAGGTATTCAGTTATCAAATATGACGTAAGAAAGGTCAGCAGTAGTGAACTTGCGTTTCCCGTGGGAGAGATTAAGAGAGATCAAGAGTTCAGATGACCTTCAAACATCGAGTGAGCAACAATGCTAGATATCCTACATAATTATGATAGTGAACTAACTCATAACTATGATGCAACAATAAATTATGACTCAAAGACACGACCAGTGTTGAAATATTATGCAAACATGTCACTTGAATGCAATTTGTGTACTATCTATTTCATTATTAATATTTATATTTAATACGTTCCGTTATGCGTACCATATCCATTCTTATTACTGTAATAACTGAAAACAATATATTTCTTAACATTTTAATCTAATTCCAATGTTTAAACCTTGTCTGTAAACAAAAACAAATGTGGATTACCATTGTAATCCAGGTGAGTACTGGTGTTACGGAATTTAACGCGAGTAACGAAGGGTTAACAAAGCAAATACTGTTACACCACAAACAAAAGATATGTGCCTATGTGTTGGTAAAACGTCAGCTCTATAGCTTCAGCAGATTTCGAGATAATTTAATATCCTGATAACAGAAAGTTGCGCACCAATATCACCTAAAAGCATAATGCGATAAGAGTTTTATTATGTAATATTAGTTACAGTTAAAACATATACCTAGACAACTTTGCTTTGTACTGTAATATTGTTTTGATTACTTTTATAAGGCTAAAGATACCATCAATATCAATTTCAACTTATCATGTCATATTCAGTGTCTTTCTTTGGGATAACACTTTCTTTATGTTTAATTCACTTAGTGCAGTATAGTTGTAGTTATTATGGAATTTGTGTGAATATTTCTTCTTTACTCTTTATTATGTTATTAACGTTAAAAACACAACTGCAATATTAGGCTAAGAAATAGGTGTTAGTACTTTTGTTTTACAGACAATATAGAAAATATCAAACAGAAAGAAGCCATATGAAAATAACGACATAAAATTTCACGTTCCGTTTGAAGTTTGTGCACCACTGTTTTCTTAATCCAACAGGCTGCTTATTCCTCCTAGCATACCTAGCGCTTAATGCCCGCGCACGACGTCAAGGTCAGAAAAATGCGCTTGCTTTGACATCACTGTTCTACAGGATAAAAAAATGACCATACAACATAGGGTAAAAACTTGATAGTTTTTCCAGAAAAAATATTTCTTTCCTTATTTTATTTGCATTATACTGCTTATATCGTTAGTAAAACTACGGAAACAATTACATCAGTAGATATAGCTAGCAAAGACTTAATATTAGTTTAAATAAATATTTCTGTGTTCTATTACTTTTCGTGAAATTAAATAATGATAATGGATGCTTAAATTTGTTAATATTCTGGCGTGAGAGACGTGGCAACTTTCAACAGGATTTATTCTGCACAGACGTACAGATCAGCTGAGTTCAAGCTCCCTGTCCATAGGTCTACTGCCGAGCGGATGACAGTTCGGTAGACTACAGGTATTCGATAGACAACTTACAATTTCAGTTCTTAGGAAAATATTTGGGACTAAGAGGAATGAAGTTACAGGAGAAAATATGAAAGCTACACAACGCAGAACTGCATCTATATATATAATTTGAACTGGTAATGGAAATTATGGGAAAACGGCTGAACGGCCTCATTTTCACGCCTGGCATCCAAAGTTTTTCGGAAAAGTAGTAGTTTTCAGTGAAATGTCAATTTTCTTACGTAATTTTCCTATTTTCCGAAATCCGTCTGTTGTTAGTTTTGAGAACTAACTTATTGAATCACGGCCAACTTGATTGAATTTCAGAACAAAACACACACTACAATAAACAATAGGCTATTACACGAAGGCCATGACCTGCAGGATTGCCGACAATATTTAGACCTCAATTCAATTTGTTATTAAAAACTGATTCTGCAGTCTATAATTTTCTGAGTACAGCTGTGTATTGAATATTCAAATCTACGAAACGTGAGGTGGTTTGATGAAATTATTACCATTAGAAATTAAATATTATTATAGTTAATATCATGATGCATCTATTTTTCATTAATTATACATAATATTGACGCTATATTGATGACATGAAAGTGAAACGTTTTGAGGTTATGTAAGTAAATGTAGAGAATATCTTAATTTAGATCTTCATTTCTATAATTTACCGAGTGACTGCTATATATAACTACAAAACTTAAGTAAGATAATAATATTGTTATTAAAAATCAAATATCATACTTATTAACCCAGTCGGGTTGGGTCTTTTTCATATACTTAATGGCGGTGTAGTGTAGATATTGATATGTGTCATTGTCTTCAGTATTGGCTCGAGAGAGCGCAAAAATAACCGTTCCTAAGGAAAGATAAAAAGGTATTACTTACTGATAAAATAAGAGGCCTAGAATATTTTATAGTCTCCAGATCATTTCAGCAAGATCTCTTAGTAGGATAAAATGATTTTACGCTCTACATTTCAAGTTCTACATGCAGGAGCTATACGAAAATGCTATTGTTCGAAAGCTTAGCAAACCTGACATTTTTTTTAACTTTTGCCTACAATCCACAATGACATGACATAGCTACTGCTATCGTCCTGACATTGATACTTGCGTTTTCGCGTTGAAACTCAAAAACTGAAGTTGGATAGGTTCAAGGAAAAGTATTTGGCCTAAAAAATCCATTCAGAGGGAGTATGTTTCATTATTATGGAAGCAAATTACTATCAAAAAGACAAGTATTCTTCATTGAAAATAAGTCTGAAAAATGTTCATTTGAACGTCTAACGAACTTAGTTTGCAGCAGCATTTGCTGCACAAGCCACTAGTATATTATATTCTTCATCAGACATATGAAGGGTACACGGGAATAACGATCAAGGTCCATTTTAGAAAGTTTCGAGAAAAACGAATTTTAAAGTTCAAGCACTTAATACTTTGTTATGTGTGTATTTAATAGAAATTGACGTAGTGGAATGTCAACAATGATAATTTCTTATTACTAGCTAGACCACATGACAGTACTTTCTTTCTACTATAAGATAGCATTATTAACTCAATTTCGATTTTTGATGGCCTTGATCGTTTTTCCCGTGTACCCTTCATATACTTAAGAACATTAAATACAGATTTTCGAGATGGGCAGGACATATAGCACTTATGAGTGAATCCAGAAATACATATAGAGTGTTAGTTGGGAGGCAGGAGGGAAAAAGAGTTTTGGGGAGGCCGAGACGTAGATGACACGATAATATTAAAATGGATTTGAGGAGGTGGGATATGATGATAGAGATTGAATTAATCTTGCACAGGATAGGGACCGATGGCGGGCTTATGTGAGGGCGGCAATGAACCTCCGTGTTTCTTAAAAGCCATAAATAAGAAAGTAATTAAGTAAGTAAGGTCTTGGTCTAAGGACCTGTCACAATAAGAAGAAAAACAATATTTGTGGCATCCCTTATTGACCATTAATGCTTTGTATACAATACTGTGCATATAGTCTCACGAAGAAGGTATTTTTAAACATAGAATAAGGGCCGAATTCATAGTCAACACTTATCGTAAGGAAACACTTAAGCAGTTGCTTATAATAATTTCCAATTCATAAATCCCACTGAAGTGAACGCTTATTCAAATGAGGTAGCTTGTCAGCTTACTCAAGTGTTTCCTCATATGCATTGTAATCAGCTGATTCAGTATACAGTAGATGATGATTATGATTTAATTTAATTTATCGAGTTCTGTAATTAAAATGAAAATGAGTTTCGGCAAGCAAAAGATATATCAGAGATATGGAAAACCCTTTAGAGATGTATAATGATAAACAATTTAAGAGGAGATACCGTTTCGACAAGAACACTGTTGTGGATATTCTGGTGTCTCTCATTTCAATTCACAATACAACCATGAGGCTTACCGATTTCGCTACTGCTGAAAGTACTGGTTGCTCTGAGATTTTATGATAAAGCAGCATTTCAGGTAGGCTAGATTTAAGCGGCATTTTATTTCGAAAAGTATTCACGTCCCAACAAAGTGCCATTTGCATTTTTGTTCGTGTTCTACCCAAGAAATAAGCTGTTAAAATTTTCGTAATTATATCACTTCCACTTTGTTTAGCATAAAAATAACTGAAAAATAAATTAGAATGATTTACTTACAGGAATATTTCCGGAGTTTGCATTAAACTCAACTGCAAATTTATTCCATGTAAATTTCTTCTTTTGGAGAGAAGAATTATCTTTTTTTTTTTTTTCCGCCGATATCTCCATATTTCATAACTAGTTATCTTAGCTCACTTCTTTCTTTTCTGTAAAATGCTTTCTGGACATCTTGTATAATTTTTAGCTCTATAATATTTACTTCTGTATTTGTGTATGACAATAATGCCGACTTAACAATTTGAAGGCGCTGGAAAACAACTGAATGTAGGAAAGCGCTCACGTCTAGCCACGTTGCTATATTTCTTTCGATGTCAAGGGAATGCTCAGGGCATATGAAAGAGTAGCGTCTCTGCAATACGATCTGAAATAAGTGCTAAGGAAATGCTCATTACTTAAGTGTTTCCTCATTTTATAAGTGACAACTATGAATTCGACCCTAAGGCACAGTGTGCAGTGGATTGTTTATTTCAACAACCGCTCACGATTGATCGTGACACTTTAAGATTTAAGTTGTTAAAGTGACTTGTCTTGATTGCATATATATCACCTGACCAAGTTTGTCACTCGAATTGTGTATCTCTACGTTAAATTCAACCATACGAATGACACTCTGGACAATAACTTTATTCACATACTGTAGGATAGGATTTCATAAAACAGGGAATTGTAATACGTGCATATGATGCAGATTTAAAACACAATAAAAACAGTATCAGCCAGAATATCAATACAGGACAGTCAAAAACAACACTATTGGAGATCGAGTGTCGATGATCAAATTGTAATGATACAATCGGAAAAAATCAATTGTGTGGTGACGTCCACGTACGACTGTAGGATTAAAATACGGTTAGTATAAATTGGATCCAGTAAATTGGACATTTTGTTTCACCTACCACTACAGCCGACAGCTGTCTGTATTCGTGTACTATCTGGGTGACCCGTTGTTTGGCAAGTCCTCCTACGTAAGATATTTATTTCTCCTCATATTTAGCAATTTCTTCACTGATAAATTTTTCACATTTAAAGGACAAAATTCTTTCATAATTTATTATTATAATTCACTGTTCTCTTAAAATGCATCAGTTATTCATAGATTTCAAAAAAGGCGTATGACCCGGTTAAGAGAGAAGTTTTATATAATATTCTTATTGAATTTGGTATTCCAAAGAAACTAGTTCGATTAATTAAAATGTGTCTTAGTGAAACTTACAGCAGAGTCCGTATAGGCCAGTTTCTAACTGATGCTTTTCCAATTCACTGCGGGCTAAAGCAGGGAGATGCACTATCACCTTTACTTTTTAACTTCGCTCTAGAATATGCCGTTAGGAAAGTTCAGGATAACACAGAGGGTTTGGAATTGAACGGGTTACATCAGCTTCTTGTTTATGCGTATGACGTGAATATTTTGGGAGAAAATCCTCAAACGATTAGGGAAAACGCGGAAATTCTACTTCAAACAAGTAAAGAGATAGGGTTGGAAGTAAATCCCGAAAAGACAAAGTATATGATTATGCCTCGTGATCAGAATATTGTACGAAATGGAACTATAAAAGTTGGAGATTTATCCTTCGAAGAGGTGGAAAAATTCAAATATCTTGGAGCAACAGTAACAAATATAAATTACACTCGGGAGGAAATTAAACGCAGAATAAATATGGGAAATGCCTGTTATTATTCGGTTGAGAAACTTTCGTCATCTAGTCTTCTGTCAAATAATCTGAAAGTTAGAATTTATAAAACAGTTATCTTACCGGTTGTTCTGTATGGCTGTGAAACTTGGACTCTCAATTTGGGAGAGGAACAGAGATTGAGGGTTTTAGAGAATAAGGTTCTTAGGAAAATATTTGGGGCTAAAAGGGATGAAGTTACAGGAGAATGGAGAAAGTTACATAACGCAGAGCTGCACGCATTGTATCCTTCACCTAACATAATTAGGAACATTAAATCCAGACGTTTCAGATGGGCAGGGCATGTAGCACGTATGGGCGAATCCAGAAATGCATATAGTGTTAGTTGGGAGGCCAGAGGGGAAAAGACCTTTAGGGAGGCCGAGACGTAGATGGGAAGATAATATTATTTAAAATGGATTTGAGGGAGATGGGATAAGATGGTAGAGACTGGATTAATCTTGCTCAGGATAGGGACCAATGGCGGGCTTATTTGAGGGCGGCAATGAACCTCCGGGTTCCTTAAAAGCAAGTAAGTAAGTAATTAAGTAAGTTCTCTTAAAATGACCGAGCATATTGGGAATTCAATGAATGACTTTTCCAAAACACGCTATGAAATGTTTCATATAGAACAATTTTTATCTCGAAAAGGAAGCAAAAACAAGCAACATTGTATTAAACTTTTTTGTTTTAAATAACTCACAGAATTCCTCCCTGAAATTAATGACATGCTACTTATGGTTAAACCTGTATGTGTTCACGCATATATATGCTATGTCTTGTATTGCAGTTTATGATATTGACACAGTAATTGTGTGTTCAATGCAAAACGTAGCTAATTATATTATCTAATTTTATTGCAAAAGAGGTTAGTTCTATTATTTGTTTTTAATGTTTGGCACTCTAAATTTACTGACTACAATAAATTTTTGGGTGAATATTACACTTTTACTACGTCACACTAGTTTTGACCAATAAAACGGTACGAAAGGTCGTCTTTCAACCAATCATGGCTGCTTATCGCACAATTTTATGGCGTCCCTAGCATTTGTTTAATTTTATCGCGTCCCTAGCATTTTTTTTATTTTTATCAGTACCCTAGCATTTGTTTCTTTATTTGCCAACATTTCAAAAAACAGAAAATTACAAACCACTCCAGTCGATGCACAGCAGTTTCAAATATGACTCGCATTGGCATTCAAGAAGAAGAATTTAATAAAGATCACTGGTCATAGCTATGCATCTTCCCTGAAACCCTATTTACAATTAAATCAAGAGCACCATTCGGAAATCCTGAATAAGTTGAGGGATACACCATGTACATCAACGAGTTCACTTCTTTTATGCACACGTCCAATATAACATCAACTGAACCACCAACCACTAAAACATTAAAATTTGAAAATTGTACTTTCAATAATAAAATTGTTTCTTTTAAAATTATTCATGTTTATTTTTTATTTCATCATCGTTAATTAAAACGTTTCTTGTTTATTTCATCATCCCTAATTAAAACTTGTTTATATTATTTAGGTTATGTTTGGTATAGCTTCTGCTATATGATATTATGGAAAGTCACGTATCAGAGATTGTTTAAAACCAAGATTTATTGAAAATCATCAGTCAAGAGACGTTGATTACTGGGATCCGGATGATTGAATTGGAATCCAAATGTTTTAATAAAAATAAAACTGAATCAACAAAGCCTTCTTGACTAGTAACCGTCCACAGAGTTCAATGAAGATTCCATAGTTGGCACAAGTGATAACAAGAAAACATAATCATAAAACACTACTGCCATCTAGCGTAATGGTGCAATAATACATTTGAAGACAGTTTTATTTTCGTAAGCCAATTAATATTTTATTGTATTGGAGTACTTCGTTACTTCTAATCTTTATAGGCTATAGTTTCTTCTAATTGTGTAATAGTCAATTAAATCCTACTCGAGTTTTGATTTTCTCTAGATAAATCAAAACCTCTAGTGAGATTACTGTTGATGAAATGTAACTTCTAGGTACCTAGGACATACTCTGGGTGAGGAAAGATGCTCAGTTGAAATTTTAATTTTTCTAGAATGTTTTTTATAGTTTCCACAACTTTTGTAAAAGTTGAGCTAACTCATTTTTGCAGGGTTACCTTCTATTTATACAGACATTATTTATAGGAATTGCTATTACAACCCGCTGCATGATTTTGGCGAGATAGAAACTCTTGGACATGTGTTAGGGTTTTTCAAGGAAGGAGAATTAGACCTAAAAATAAAACACTCAACACTACCGTGCCAGATCAGCCATGGCATCTGAATTAAGAGAAATGAATTGGCAAGTCTTGAGGCAACAGTATTCAACAGTTTTAATATCAGATTGCAATGTTTAACGATACTTCCATGTAATTATTATTGTGTTATACAGAGTCTGCATGCATTGTATTCTTCACCTGACATAATTAGGAACATAAAATCCAAACGTTTGAGATGGACAGTACATGTAGCACGTATGGGCGACTCCAGAACTGCATATAAAGTGTTAGTTGGGAGGCCGGAGGGAAAAAGATCTTTGGGGAGGCCGAGACGTAGATGGGAAGATAATATTAAAATGGATTTGAGGGAGGTGGGTTATGATGGTAGAGACTGGATTAATCTTGCTCAGGATAAGGACCAATGGTGGGCTTATGTGAGGGCAGCAATGAACCTCCGGGTTCCTTGAAGCCAGTAAGTAAGTTATAAAGAGTTCTGCACATGAACAGATAGACGTGCTGCTTTTGTTTGGTCTCTTGATCTCTTCCGGTGAGTTTCCTGCGGAGTACTGATGTTTCGGCACAGTGACACTCCACTTCAACGCCTGCTAAATAACGTCGTCTTCAATTTCCAATTTGCACCCGAGTGCCATCTTAGAGGAGGTAAAGGAAACCGCAAAATCAAACCCCATTACTGAAGTTGGCTACTGAGTAATTGCAGAGGTCTCTGTGGTTATTGAGAGTTGAGGGATGTGCTAGCAGCTCCACATTCACACAACTGGAACCAACTAGATGTCGCTGTTTAATTTTGTACGTGTTTCAGGTATCTTTCAATAAATTGCTATTTCTACATTTAATATCTTATCTGAACTTGCTGAAATTATAAATAACATACCTAATTTTTATTTAAAATATAGAATTTGCATCCAAAAGGGCAAATTCTCGTGCCTGGGACAGTTAAAGTTGTATAATATAGAAGCTAAGTGACATTATTAAAATTTTAAGTAGGTCTAGAAATTGAAAAAAGCACGGACTGAAAAAAAAATAAAAAAATAAACACTATCTATAAGAAAAAGAATTAGGAATAGAAAGCTTAAATTTAAATAAATACTATAATATTTAATTGTGTAACTAAAAATATAATTAAGATTACAATGTTAGGAGAAAATCCACAAACGATTAGGGAAAACACGGAAATTTTACTTAAAGCAAGTAAAGCGATAGGTTTGGAAGTAAATCCCGAAAAGATAAAGCATATGATTATGTCTCGTGAGCAGAATATTGTACGAAATGGAAATACTATAAAAACTGGAGATTTATCCTTCGAAGAGGTGGAAAAATTCAATTATCTAGGAGCAACAGTAACAAATATAAATGACACTTGGGAGGAAATTAAACGCAGAATAAATATGGGAAATGCCTGTTATTATTCGATTGAGAAGATTTTGTCATCTAGTCTGCTGTCAAAAAATCTGAAAGGTAGAATTTATAAAATAATTACAGTATATTACCGGTTGTTCTGTATGGTTGTAAAACTTGGACTCTCAGTTTGAGAGAGGAACAGAGATTAAGAGTATTTGAGAATAAGGAAAATATCTGGGGCTAAGAGGGATGAAGTTACAGGAGAATGGAGAAAGTTACACAACGCAGAACTGCAAATTGAATTCTTCACCTGACATAATTAGGAACATTAAATCCAGATGTTTGAGATGGGCAGGGCATGTAGCAAGTATGGGCGAATCCAGAAATGCATATAGAGTGTTAGTTGGGAGGCCGAAGGGAAAAAGACTTTTGCGAAGGCTGAGACGTAGATGGGAGAATAATATTAAAATGGATTTGAAGGAGGTGGGATATGATGATAGAGACTGGATTAATCTTGCACAGGATACGGACCGATGGCGGACTTATGTGAGGGTGGCAATGAACCTACGAGTTCCTTAAAAGCCATTTGTAAGTAAGTAAGTAAATAAACTTATTTCAGGATTTATTTCAATAAAATTATTGTATATATACTGATTTGATCCTAATAAGAAGATTGAATTTTCCAAGATTTTGTATTATATTACGGTCGAAGTAGGAGAAATAGGTTTCGAATAATAGCTATTATGAAATGTTTCTATCACCTTTATACATACAACGAAGTTAAATTGTAAATTTGTTCAATATTAGAAGCACAAGATTATAAAAAATTGAAAGTGTGAAAGTGTGAAGTGTGAAAAATGAAAGTGAAGCGAGACGACAGGTACGAAGGAATAGAAATATTGAACTCTTGTATTCCTTCGTACCTGTCGTCTCGCTTCACTTACCTTTCTTCCCACCACAATCTGAACACATGCTCTCGCCATGAAACAATACTAACAATACCATCCCATCGCACCTCCTCATACTCATCTTCTTTCACAATAGCCCTGCCAAGACTCTGGAATTCGCTACCTGCTAGCATCAGGGACTGTCGAAATAAAATTGAATTCAAACGCAAACTTACTACGCACTTGGTCAGTAATTTGTAAATAGTTTCCTTAAGCTATCACAAAATATTTCAATATCCAGTAATTTCATCACTATACAATTTTGTTATTCTAGGTTTAATTTGTAATTCAGTAAATATAAAATATTCTTTGTTTTTATATGATAAATTATCTAGCTTTCATTAATCAGGTAATCTTGTCGTACTTTGATTTTTATTGCAATTGGAATTGTAAATTTAATACTAATTGTAATTTTATTCTTCAGATTATAGTTGGAATGTCCTGGTAGAGGGGCAGAGAAGGCCTGACGGCCTTATCTTTACCAGGTTAAATAAATAAATGCTAATACTAATACTAAAATGTTGGAAAATCAAGAGGTCATGACAAACAAATTTTAATTATTATTTTTTGAAGCAAAGGCAACGGAATAAAATGATTCACCACTTTATCCCCAATAAATTATGTCGTATCCATGTATAGATTCAAATATTGCTTAATAAGCAATGTGATTCAGATATAATACTTACTTAACTTATATATATATATATATATATATATATATATATATATATATATATATATATATATATAATTTTAATAAATACTGTTGGCTTTGAAAATGTTTCAAGTTACATTCAATAAAATGATTCATCAATGTTTTATTTATTTATTTATTTATTTATTATAATTATTATTATTATTATTATTATTATTATTATTATTATTACTTCCACTGACTCGGCTAAATTGGAGAATATTCAAAGAAAATTTATTTCCTTGTGTTCTTATAGATTTTTACCAAATTCCGATTATAACTATGAGACTAAATGCAAATATTTTAATTGCGGTAGTTTGTTTACTAGACGTCAGGATCTTGATTATTTATTTTTTTGTAAAGTCATTAAGGGTGATATTGATTGTGAATCTTTCATAAGCAATATCAGTCTTCATATTCCGGTTAAGGGTTTAAGATTTCATAAATTGTTTTATAATAGGAATTCTAAATCTCTCTCTCCGGTCTGCAAATGTATTAAATATTCTAATTTGCATGGATTGAACTTTGATCCATTTAATGTGTAGTAATACTTTTCGAGTATTATGTCAGTTGTATTATTTATGCCATTGTTAGATATGTATCATACTATTCTCGTCATTTGCATAACTTTACAATATTAATTATATGATTCCTGTCTTCATTTATATGATTTCATTAATTCATTTGTAATACATTTTATTTTATTACTATTATATTGATTGTATTTCATCTCATTGCCATTTTCTATCATTCATTCTCATCATCATTTGTTGTTTTGTTTCGTTTTGTACCTGTGCTAAACTGTAATTGGCCTTGTGCTGTTGTTTTTGCATATTAATATTCTAAACAAATAAATAAAATAAATAAATTATTATTATTATTATTATTATTATTATTATTATTATTATATCTAATTGCTAATTTCTTTAAGTTTAAAAACTTCAGACATTTTACTTTCGGAACAGCTCTCGTAGCAATGCAGAAGCAAAAATGTTCTTCACACTGTAGGGAATATTGTTTAAGTCCCAGGAATTTAGCGGCCAATTCAGCGCCGTGCGATCCTCTCTCCACCTTTGAATAAGTGTCGCAATACGTTCTTGGCCCGGCGCCCAACACTGGCATGAGGACGATTCTTTGTCGCTGTCTGCAAACTCGTATTCTCGTGGAGGACGGGCGGGCGGTCTTGCGAGGCGACGTGGATAAAGGGACGCCATTTGAACCAGGCAGTCACATAATTAAAGCAGCACAATTACACCCCGCTGCAGCTTGTTGCAGCCAGCCAGTCCAGAAGAATCTACAACTGCGAGTTACACGATATTCTGCTTTCCATTTACACTAGTCGAGTATCAACTTACATTCTTTGGGAATTTCCAAATTTGACTCACTACCTTCACCCCACAATCGTCGACAACGTTAGTCCGTAGAAGTCGTCAACGTTAGCACGCAGTAGTCGACAACACTAGCACGCAGTAGTATACTAGCACGCAGTAGTCGTCAACGTTAGCACGCAGTAGTCGACAACACTAGCACGCAGTAGTATACTAGCACGCAGTAGTCGTCAACGTTAGCACGCAGTAGTCGACAACACTAGCACGCAGTAGTATACTAGCACGCAGTAGTCGTCAACGTTAGCACGCAGTAGTCGACAACACTAGCACGCAGTAGTATAATAGCACGCAGTAGTCGTCAACGTTAGCACGCAGTAGTCGACAACACTAGCACGCAGTAGTATACTAGCACGCAGTAGTCGTCAACGTTAGCACGCAGTAGTCGACAACACTAGCACGCAGTAGTATACTAGCACGCAGTAGTCGTCAACGTTAGCAAGCAGTAGTCGACAACACTAGCACGCAGTAGTATACTAGCACGCAGTAGTCGTCAACGTTAGCACGCAGTAGTCGACAACACTAGCACGCAGTAGTATACTAGCACGCAGTAGTCGTCAACGTTAGCACGCAGTAGTCGACAACACTAGCACGCAGTAGTATACTAGCACGCAGTAGTCGTCAACGTTAGCACGCAGTAGTCGACAACACTAGCACGCAGTAGTATACTAGCACGCAGTAGTCGTCAACGTTAGCAAGCAGTAGTCGACAACACTAGCACGCAGTAGTATACTAGCACGCAGTAGTCGTCAACGTTAGCACGCAGTAGTCGACAACACTAGCACGCAGTAGTATACTAGCACGCAGTAGTCGTCAACGTTAGCACGCAGTAGTCGACAACACTAGCACGCAGTAGTATACTAGCACGCAGTAGTCGTCAACGTTAGCAAGCAGTAGTCGACAACACTAGCACGCAGTAGTATACTAGCACGCAGTAGTAGTCAACGTTAGCACGCAGTAGTCGACAACACTAGCACGCAGTAGTGTACTAGCACGCAGTAGTCGTCAACGTTAGCACGCAGTAGTCGACAACACTAGCACGCAGTAGTATACTAGCACGCAGTAGTAGTCAACGTTAGCACGCAGTAGTCGACAACACTAGCACGCAGTAGTGTACTAGCACACAGTAGTCGTCAACGTTAGCACGCAGTAGTCGACAACACTAGCACGCAGTAGTATACTAGCACGCAGTAGTCGTCAACGTTAGCACGCAGTAGTCGACAACACTAGCACGCAGTAGTATAATAGCACGCAGTAGTCGTCAACGTTAGCACGCAGTAGTCGACAACACTAGCACGCAGTAGTATACTAGCACGCAGTAGACGTCAACGTTAGCACGCAGTAGTCGACAACACTAGCAGGCAGTAGTATATTAGCACGCAGTAGTCGTCAACGTTAGCACGCAGTAGTATACTAGCACGCAGTAGTCGACAACGTTAGCACGCAGTAGTATATTAGCACGCAGTAGTCGACAACATTAGCACGCAGTAGTATACTAGCACGCAGTAGTCGACAACGTTAGCACGCAGTAGTATACTAGCATGCAGTAGTCGACAACGTTAGCACGCAGTAGTATACTAGCACGCAGTAGTCGACAACTTTAGCACGCAGTAGTCGACAACGTTAGCACGCAGTAGTATACTAGCATGCAGTAGTCGACAACGTTAGCACGCAGTAGTATACTAGCACGCAGTAGTCGACAACTTTAGCACGCAGTAGTCGACAACGTTAGCACGCAGTAGTATACTAGCACGCAGTAGTCGACAACGTTAGCACGCAGTAGTATACTAGCATGCAGTAGTCGACAACGTTAGCACGCAGTAGTATACTAGCACGCAGTAGTCGACAACTTTAGCACGCAGTAGTCGACAACGTTAGCACGCAGTAGTATACTAGCATGCAGTAGTCGACAACTTTAGCACGCAGTAGTATACTAGCACGCAGTAGTCGACAACGTTAGCACGCAGTAGTATACTAGCACGCAGTAGTCGACAACGTTAGCACGCAGTAGTATACTAGCATGCAGTAGTCGACAACGTTAGCACGCAGTAGTATACTAGCACGCAGTAGTCGACAACGTTAGCACGCAGTAGTATATTAGCACGCAGTAGTCGACAACATTAGCACGCAGTAGTATACTAGCACGCAGTAGTCGACAACGTTAGCACGCAGTAGTATACTAGCACGCAGTAGTATACTAGCACGCAGTAGTATACTAGCACGCAGTAGTATACTAGCACGCAGTAGTCGACAACTTTAGCACGCAGTAGTCGACAACGTTAGCACGCAGTAGTATACTAGCATGCAGTAGTCGACAACTTTAGCACGCAGTAGTCGACAACGTTAGCACGCAGTAGTATACTAGCACGCAGTAGTCGACAACTTTAGCACGCAGTAGTCGACAACGTTAGCACGCAGTAGTATACTAGCATGCAGTAGTCGACAACTTTAGCACGCAGTAGTATACTAGCACGCAGTAGTCGACAACGTTAGCACGCAGTAGTATACTAGCACGCAGTAGTCGACAACGTTAGCACGCAGTAGTATACTAGCATGCAGTAGTCGACAACGTTAGCACGCAGTAGTATACTAGCACGCAGTAGTCGACAACACTAGCACGCAGTAGTATACTAGCACGCAGTAGTCGTCAACGTTAGCACGCAGTAGTCGACAACACTAGGACGCAGTAGTATAATAGCATGCAGTAGTATAATAGCACGCAGTAGTCGTCAACGTTAGCACGCAGTAGTCGACAACACTAGCACGCAGTAGTATACTAGCACACAGTAGTAATCAACGTTAGCACGCAGTAGTCGACAACACTAGCAGGCAGTAGTATATTAGCACGCAGTAGTCGTCAACGTTAGCACGCAGTAGTATACTAGCACGCAGTAGTCGACAACGTTAGCACGCAGTAGTATATTAGCACGCAGTAGTCGACAACATTAGCACGCAGTAGTATACTAGCACGCAGTAGTCGACAACGTTAGCACGCAGTAGTATACTAGCACGCAGTAGTATACTAGCACGCTGTAGTATACTAGCACGCAGTAGTCGACAACGTTAGCACGCAGTAGTATACTAGCACGCAGTAGTATACTAGCACGCAGTAGTCGACAACGTTAGCACGCAGTAGTATACTAGCATGCAGTAGTCGACAACGTTAGCACGCAGTAGTATACTAGCACGCAGTAGTCGACAACTTTAGCACGCAGTAGTCGACAACGTTAGCACGCAGTAGTATACTAGCATGCAGTAGTCGACAACGTTAGCACGCAGTAGTATACTAGCACGCAGTAGTCGACAATTTTAGCACGCAGTAGTCGACAACGTTAGCACGCAGTAGTATACTAGCATGTAGTAGTCGACAACTTTAGCACGCAGTAGTCGACAACGTTAGCACGCAGTAGTATACTAGCATGCAGTAGTCGACAACGTTAGCACGCAGTAGTATACTAGCACGCAGTAGTCGACAACTTTAGCACGCAGTAGTCGACAACGTTAGCACGCAGTAGTATACTAGCATGCAGTAGTCGACAACGTTAGCACGCAGTAGTATACTAGCACGCAGTAGTCGACAACGTTAGCACGCAGTAGTATACTAGCATGCAGTAGTCGACAACGTTAGCACGCAGTAGTATACTAGCACGCAGTAGTCGACAACTTTAGCACGCAGTAGTCGACAACGTTAGCACGCAGTAGTATACTAGCATGCAGTAGTCGACAACGTTAGCACGCAGTAGTATACTAGCACGCAGTAGTCGACAACGTTAGCACGCAGTAGTCGTCAACGTTAGCACGCAGTAGTATACTAGCATGCAGTAGTCGACAACGTTAGCACGCACTAGTATACTAGCACGCAGTAGTCGACAACGTTAGCACGCAGTAGTATACTAGCATGCAGTAGTCGACAACGTTAGCACGCAGTAGTATACTAGCACGCAGTAGTCGACAACGTTAGCACGCAGTAGTATACTAGCATGCAGTAGTCGACAACTTTAGCACGCAGTAGTATACTAGCACGCAGTAGTCGACAACGTTAGCACGCACTAGTATACTAGCACGCAGTAGTATACTAGCACGCAGTAGTCGACAACGTTAGCACGCACTAGTATACTAGCACGCAGTAGTATACTAGCACGCAGTAGTCGACAACGTTAGCACGCACTAGTATACTAGCACGCAGTAGTATACTAGCACGCAGTAGTCGACAACGTTAGCACGCACTAGTATACTAGCACGCAGTAGTCGACAACGTTAGCACGCAGTAGTATACTAGCACGCAGTAGTCGACAACGTTAGCACGCACTAGTATACTAGCACGCAGTAGTCGACAACGTTAGCACGCAGTAGTATACTAGCACGCAGTAGTCGACAACTTTAGCACGCAGTAGTCGACAACGTTAGCACGCAGTAGTATACTAGCACGCAGTAGTCGACAACTTTAGCACGCAGTAGTCGACAACGTTAGCACGCAGTAGTATACTAGCACGCAGTAGTCGACAACTTTAGCACGCAGTAGTCGACAACGTTAGCATGCAGTAGTATACTAGCATGCAGTAGTCGACAACTTTAGCACGCAGTAGTATACTAGCACGCAGTAGTCGACAACATTAGCACGCAAGTATACTAGCACTCGACAACATTAGCACGCAGTAGTTGACAATGTTAGCTCTACTATGCATTACTTAGCTTCCAGCCACAAATCTACAGATGGAGAAGTTGTGGGAGCTGATAAAATGTGGTCTGCAGGAATAACGTCAACTACTCAACGTGTAAAATATTATGAATGAAAACGTTATTTTAGACACATTGATATTTCTAAACATTCGGGCAAAGGCTACAGAGATGTCTGGGTCCCTGATCGGATAAAGAAACTGTAATGGAAATTATGTTTAACCAGTATGGTGAATATCGATGAAATCTGAAGACCCTAATGAGTCAAATCCACTTCCCTCGCCTCCACGATGGACCCCCTGGAATCTTTAAGGATAAGAAAGAGGGAGGTGTGCGGAAAGCAACAGGAAATTACCGTATTCATCTTTCCGAAGAAAAAATGCAATCATGGCATGATGACGCTTTCCACGGTAAAAGATTCCGGACGTAAACTGTCCCCACCAATCGGATGTCCGGGTGGGGAATAGTGGGGAAGGACACAATATGGCGAAAACAAAGGAAGGTGGAAAATAGAAAAGATTGAAGAATGCTGGGTTTTCAGTGAAAGACATGTCTTTGGACTGAACAGTATGGATGAATTATTATTGTTACTCAGAAAGCTGTATATCATGGAATTGCTGGGAAACGAAACTTCAGCAAGATATATCTGAATTGGTATTGCAAATTAAGGGTTATTTGACAATTAGAGTCCTGCGTTTGGTTACCTAAACTGACCAAGCAAACCGCAACTGTAGTTCAGTATGGGTTATAGGTCAGTGTCATTGAACTTCAGACACACAGTTGAGGTCTGCTGTTGAGTGAATATGGCTGCCGAAACATGTCGTAGGCGCTTGAAGATTAGTGTTCAAATAGAAGAAGTTGGTAGGGTGCGAAAAAGTAGAACCAAGGACCCGGGTTGGATCCCCGGCGCCAGAGAGAATTTTTCTCCTCAAATATTAATTGTCATTATAACAAATACTGTTCTGATGGACCAATTAATAACATCTTTAGTAAATTAGAAAAGTTATGTTTTATCTCACGAAATCAGTTTCTGAGAATTTGCTAGATTTATGCCGGAGTTTTTATTTTTAGTATTTTGGCAATAATTTCCTTTGTTATATTAACTATTTCTCTTATCTTTGTGCACAGCTTATTGGCCCTTGGTTAATAATAATAATGACGCTTAGTGTCATTTTTATTTTGTGTCTGTGTCTGTTATGTATGCTTTTACTTTTTTTTTCCTATTTTTTTTGCATAATTTAAGGTATTGGAAGACTAATGTTTAATATTTTCAATTTCTATTTGTATTTTCAGTGTTTTTATGTCATATTCGTTCTGTCAGACGTTATTACATCATATTAATTGCATCATGGCATATAATTTTTCTTGTAGTTGTATTGCATTTTCGGTGTTATGAAAGAGAGTAAATAAATAAATAATTAAATAAATTAATTAATTAATAAATTAATTAATAATAATAATAATAATAATAATAATAATAATAATAATAATAGTAATAATAATAATTTTTATTTGATACTTAGTTACTTACTGGCTTTTAAGGAACCCGGAGGTTCATTGCCGCCCTCACATAAGCTCGCCATTGGTCCCTATCCTGAGCAAGAATGATCCATCCTCTATCATCATATCCCACCTCCCTCAAATCCATTTTAATATTATCTTCCCAACTACGTCTCGGCCTCCCTAAAGTTATTTTTCCCTCCGGCCTCCCAACTAACACTCTATATGAATTTCTGGATTCGCCCATACGTGCTACATGCCCTACCCATCTCAAACGTCTGGATTTAATGTTCCTAATTATGTCAGGTGAAGAATACAATGCGTGCAGTTCTGTGTTGTGTAACTTTCTCCAATCTCCTGTAACTTCATCCCTCTTAGCCCCATATATTTTCCTAAACACCTTATTCTCAAACACCCTTAATCTCTGTTCCTCTCTCAAAGTGAGAGTCCAAGTTTCACAACCATACAGAACAACCGGTAATATAACTGTTTTATAAATTCTAACTTTCAGACTTTTCGACAGCAGACTGGATGGTAAAAGTTTCTCAACAGAATAATAACACGCATTTCCCATATTTATTCTGTGTTTAATTTCCTCCCGAGTATTCAAATACCAAATCTCAAAACCTTATTCCTTTGCTGTGGTCGTGCCAGAGAATCAGTCCCATTCCGAGGCTTAATTGAAGGATTCGTAACAAGCTGTTTTTTAAGGTGATGGGTTGTTAGCCCTTCGGCCAACCCCCAAGCTGGAGGACCACTCCACATCGGCTGTCCGCGACTGCTTTCACAGCTACCCTCCATATCTGGAGGCCGTCTCCTTGATCCGCAACCTGAGGACGTGCCATGCCGTGGTGATAGGGACCCACAATACATGGAAGTTTTAGTTGATTGTATCCCAAAATTTATAGCAGCTCGAAGATGGTTTATAATTTTATTTAAGAAAAGTTCTAGTTAATTAAATACAGAATAATAATATTTAACATTTTTTTGTCACGTGTCTAAATAAATACAATTTCTATTTGTTTCAGGTCCAGGTATGTGAAATTGTCTACTAAACTACTGATAGCAACGGAATCTGAAGGAGTTTTTCAGCAGATGAAGCCAATCCATCTGCAACGGCGAGAAAATCTGTTTCCTCGAAGGTTCGTAGCAGGAACATTTTTTAAGGTACATTGTCCACCATGAAAGAACGTACTAGTTTACATTGCAATGTTTACGAATTATAATTGGGGTAAATAGAAATATGGAACCAAAAGCCGAATTGGTGTTATTGACTCGCTTGTACAGAAACAAGTACCAGGACCCGTGGGAGAAGCCGTCACATTAAAACTGAATCCAGGTTTTGAAAAAATGAAAAATGTGTGCTCCCGTTCTCCAGGGGGAAAGCTTCAATTGTCAGTTACCTTGGGTACCTACTGCAGTGGCAGCAATGAAATTTGCACCTATGACGTCAAGTGCTGTCAAAAGAACCATTTCATCCTTCAAATGTATTTTGAGAGACAATAGAAAAAAATTCTCGGTCGAGAATCTTGAAAAGTACTTTGGTCATAACTATATTGCGACCAGGAACAGTACCAGTAAATAATGATGTTTTGTTTGTTTTTTGTTATTTTGTAAATAATTCTTGACCAAGTTCGAACAAATTTAATTCAAACGTTATGTGTGCACTGTACCTTTTATCAACAGTAATCTCACTAGAGGTTTTGATTTATCTAGAGAAAATCAAAACTCGAGTGGGATTTAATTGACTATTAGAAGAAAGTATATAAATATTAGAAGATATAACGTACTCTAATACAATAAAATATTAATTGACTTACTGAAATTCTATTTCACTAATGTTAGCTTCACCAAAACGTTTCAACGGAGCCGCCATTTTCAGTTGACTGTCTATTCTGCAAACAAATGACGATCGCAAAGCATGTTTTATAGTAGCGTAAAGAATTTGCAGTTTGAAATGTTGGCAAACAAAGAAACATGCTAGGGAAGTGATAAAAACAGAAGTATATAAAGATTAGAAGAGATAAAGTACTCTAATACACTAATATATATTAATTGACTTACTAAATTCTATTTCACTAATGTTACCTTCACCAAAATGTTTGAACGGAGCCGCCATTTTCAGTCGACTATCTATGCGGGAAACAAATGACAAGCATGTTTTATAGTACCATAAAGATTTTGCAGTTTGAAATGTTGGCAAACAAAGAAACAAATGTTAGGGTAATGTTAAAAACAAACAAATGCTAGGGAAGCGATAAAATTGTGCGATAAGCAGCCATGATTGATTGAAAGACGTCTTTTCGTACCGTTTTATTGATCAAAAGTAGTATGACGTAGTAAAAGTATAATGATGAATTGAACATTGAAATTTATGTAGTCATATGAAGGAAAATTACATTAGATAAAATGTTAATTGCTACACTAATTTATTCAAACTACAAGTAATGCTAAAGGGGAACAAACAAAAATTTGAATCTTATAAATTTTGTTAAATATTTTGGTTCTTGGAAAGGTCACTTTCGTGCTCCATGTTACCTTAATAAATATATATTTACTTTTTAAGAATAACTATGAGGATAAATTTTTAACGATAGGGTAGTTTTTGCGACCCCTTTCACAGGTTGGACAATAAAAAACCTATTTCACCTATTCAAAAAACCTAAAATGGTCTTTTTAAAAATCTCAAAATCCGGTCTCTAGTTATGGTTGTTCTAGAGTTACCAGATTTGTTTTAGGGAAAAAAGTAGATTGTAACAGAAATTGAGGAAGATGTGAGCGAACTTCCCAGGAATTTAGTAGCGTAAAATATAACAAAATTAATAGTTTATTTTTTAAGTTCTAAGGTCATTGTCATTACTATGGATGGGCAACTCGTGTTCACAAAGTGCTAAAAACTCTTGAAAGAGAGAAAGATAGACGGAGCCAGCCGCAGCAGTTACAAGTTGTTTGTAGTTTCGCTGCAAAAGCAGTTCACTGCCACGGTGCGCTCTGGCGGCTCATGCAGGTGGTCGTGATCTACTCCATGATTTGAATCTCGGAATGACGCATGGTACTGTACAATAATTATAGTAATTTTAGACAGACTGTACCTAAACACACAACAAAATTATATTATTTCCTAGCTTTGTAAATTAGTTTAGTACTGGAAAAACAAACAGCATACAACCTTTTCAAGATACAAAAAACACAGGGGCAACACTTATTTATTATTAGACTATTTGTTAATATTTCTTTTTATATGTGTTATTTGAAACACATAACGCGAGAATTTACAAGTCTTTATACATTAAAGAGTATTCCTCTGTTCTCAGAAAGGTTATAGTCTGTATTCGCAAACAATAAAAAATTCAAGGAAGTATTTTTTTACATATCATGGCAGATAAAATAAACTTATTTCTGAGATCGTCCTGTACATTGAGAGCTTTTACACTTCTTTCTTGTATTAAACTCTGCTTCAAGCACATACAGTATATTTGGAAGCAAAGAGTATATTTGGGAAATTTTACTAGGGCAGCATTACGAACAGTTCTATTCCTGATTTCTCTGGAATCTGGGTTGCGTGGTGTTCTATAGATTGATCAATTCAAGCTATGAACTTTCAGGATTTTGTATCGGCTGTAAGCCAAAAGGATTTCAGAAAAATCTCGATTCCTTGTCAATTGTCACTGTTTCTTCAAACTTACCAGTGAATTCTGCTGTAGGTCTTGAAGTAGGGTCTTATATTTGATAAGAAAATTTTCTTATCACTCTTCAAGATAGTTTATAGTCAAAGAAAGTGAAGTAGTCTATGTTCTACATGATACTGCCACATTTCAAATTTATCCATAAATGCTCTTAGCTAGTCGACCATATGTCGTGCAATTCTGTAACTCGCACTCACAACGTGCTAACGATATTTGATGTCAGTGTCACCTTGTTGATATCCCATTTTTACCTTTAGCTATTCTAAAGCAGATTTAGACAGTATTTCTTTACTAAAACCTTCACTGTGTTTATTTGAAACAAAATGTCATGCGTAAGAAAGTGTAATAAAACATAATACAAGCTCTACCGTCCTTCTTAATAAAAAATCTTTCTCTTTCGACTCATCACTAAAGGGAAATGATCTGGGGATTATATTGTTTTTCACTTAAAACGAGCCGCCACTTACTGCAGACGCGAGCAAACTTGCATACAGACACTACAGTACAGAGTCCGTTCTACCTGTACTGAGGTTGTGTTCACACTTCGAAAGCACGAGTTTCCCACCCATGGTCATTACCATACTTAACAAGCCACTAGGTCTAGTTTTTTATAACAGTTCTTTAAATAATGCAGACACACACAGTATTATTAAATAAATCACTGCATATAGGCCTAACAGAATCCATGTTCAAAAATCATATTGCGAAGAAAAAAAAACACATATATAACTAGGGACCGGATTTTTATGTAATTACATATTATATTCCTTTCAACCTAACCGTATATAAATAACAAATCTTTGCGAATCTTGTAATTACCATTAATATATTAAAATTTGATGCTACATATTTTTACATATTACCCCGCATTACATGTTATGGCTTGGTATTACATAAATCTACATATTTAGGGGTTTTATTCATTTTTACTTCTCCAAGAGGAAAAAAAAATCTGCTGGAGAAGTTTACAATTTGAAATGCACAGATTTAAAAAGCCTTTTTACCTACCCAAGAGAGGATATATTTCGAGACGAAACATAACATTCTTAGTTCCAAGAAGTAATATAGGCACTCACTCCATACCACCCACTGAAAATAGGAGTGAACAAAAGGCAGCCTTTCTCATGTATTGTAAAAATTACTCAGAAAGTAGCGTCGCCTTCAAGCGGTGGAGTGGGACGAGGACGATATGATTTGTCTCTAACTATAATTGTTCTGCACACGTCTTTACAAGCCGTTCCCATGCAATTTGCAACCTTACCCACCCTCTTCCTAATCCTTCCAGGGAAAACCCGTGCCAAGTCTGGCATGAGCCGCAATAAAGTAGCCGACTTTTGAAAAGAAGCTGGAGTAAAGGAACAAACTGGAAAGATGTTGAAAGATTAAAATAAATAGCTTTTCGGGTTATTGCTTGACCTCTTTACTTTAAATTTAGTAGACCTATACGGACATGGGGTTTTCCGAGCAATTAGAAAGTACGGTATAGTTCTCGGCTGGAATAATCCTACCCTTCTGATCGAGACAGGAATGTCACTTTTCAAACAACAGTTTTTAAATGCCTATAGTTAGAGGTTTTAGTAGGTACTTTGTTTCTTACAGGGGGCAGCTAAAATGCATGTGTCCCTCACATCTCCTCTTATTTTCTCCTAATCCAGTAAAGCGAAACAGTGCTTGCAGTACTGTTGTGTCATTCATGTCACTCAGTTCTCTAGTTTTAGTACTTACAATATTAAGTGCATGTGAGTTTATCTACTGCTTTTAACTAACTAAAATGGCCCCTGTATCTTCAACTCTAACGACAGAAATAAAATCATGGATTGCGATGGACGAAGCTTTCACTACAGATGGAAAAATAGTAATGTGTCAAGTGTGCGGTAAAAAATCGGGTGCTCTATGAAATCACAACTGGAGAGTCTTATCCTATACCTGCCAGATATTGATATTAAATATTTTCATGATTTTACATATTTTGGTACATATTCAGCTTATTTTTCTTACATAAATATGTACATATTTCACACCTTGTTATTACATAAAAATCCCGTCCCTATATACAGGGTGTTTAAAAAATACGGGGCATAATTTCAGGTATGTATTTCCCATATGTAGACAATCAAAATAGTTCCTTACAACATGTGTCCGGAAATGCTTCATTTTCGAGTTATGGCCTTCACAACATTGAAATTCACCGGAACGTTTTTCATTCCGCAGGTCGTTGTCATTACAGAAGATGTTCAAAGTATCCACCTCCTGCTTGAATACAGACCTCACATCGATGTCTCATTGACCTGCGAACACGATCCCAAACTCCAGGAGTATTGCGTATGTCCTCAGAACATGCCACAATTCGATTCCGAAGGGATTCCAACAGTCTTCAGACAGTCGTATGAGGAACATTGACTTGCAACGCTACCCTTCGTGTGCTGATAGAAGGAGTCATGTTCACAGCCTCCAGAATCTCATCCTGTACTTCTGGAGTTGTAGATCTTGGTCGTCCCCTTCCCAAACCAGGAGAGTTAAATTTTCCATACTCGCACAGACGATAATGGAGACGTACAAATTTCTTCCGATCTGGACATTGTCGCTGTGGGTACCTCTCCTGGAACAAACGACGAGCCAGCGCAGCATTGCCGTCCGCCTTACCGTACATGAAGTGTATCTCTGCCAGCTCTTGATTTGAATACATGTCGCACAGTCTAACGCCTACACAACACTGAATGTAACCTTCGCCTCGGAATGAACTGTCAGAGTGCCCTCTTAATGTCAACTTTGACGCCAACGACCTGCGGAAAGAAAAACTATCCGGTGAATTTCAATGTTGTGAAGGCCATAACTCGGAAATAAAGCATTTCCGGACACATGTTGTAATGAACTATTTTGATTGTCTACATGTGGGAAATACATACCTGAAATTATGCCCCGTATTTTTTAAACATCCTGTATATAACCCTCAAATTGCAAAATACATTTTTAGGTAAAAAAATCTTATAAAACAGAAAATGTACAACCTGGCAACCCTATGTGCAACTGGTCACTTAGCCGTTTTCATGAACCCATCTCCATCTCATCGATGCGTAAGTAATCTAATAACTGTGCGCTCGTTACAGATTTTGAATTAGAGGAAGCATCAGGCGCCGTCATGGAGTGGGGCGTCGAACTTGTTTACCTCTTGTCCGGGATCAATTACAGAGTATTGACGTCGACGCCGCGATTTCTCATGCTGCCCTCTCCGGGCATTGCAATTCATTTCTTGCCGTTCTTCGCGGGGATTAGTGCGCCGAGCGTGAAACGTATTGCCACAATTTTTTCACCACGACATTGCTGTGCTTTATTGCTGATAAAGTTAAGCTGCCCACAGGGTTTGACCGCAGACAGCCTCCCCACGTCCGTATATTACAGCTGTGATGGATAGCTGTGAACCTCGCACGTAAATCTTCGGTTGTGGCTGCCGCCGACGTGCAGCGTAGGAACCGGCCATTGTCGATAGCGGGCTTAACACAAGAATGCGCGCAGCTTATCTTCAACCAGTCTTCTTATCTGAGAAATGATAGTGTTGGGCCCATTGCCGTCGAATATAGTGTTAAATTTAGACACTACAGATACCGGAAATAAGATAATTACGGTCAAGCGGGGTAAATGTAATCCATACTTAAATTGAAATACGTTCAACCAGTCTCCTTTACTAAGAAATGGTAGTGTTGGGTCCATAACCGTCGAATATAGTGTTAAATTTAGACCATACAGATACCGGAAATAAGATAATAAGTGGGGTAAATGTAATCCATAATTAAATTGAATTAAATTCCACCAATCTTCTTAGCTGAGAAGTGATAGTGTTAGGTCCATTACCGTCGAATATAGTGTTAAATTTAGGCAATGCAGGTACCGGAAATAAGATAATTACGGTCAAGTGGGGTAAATGTAATCCATAATTAAATTTAAGTTCAACCAGTCTTATTAATTGAGAAATGGTAGTGTTGGGTCCATTACCGTCGAATATAGTGTTAAATTTAGACCATACAGATACCGGAAATAAGATAAATAAGTGGGGTAAATGTAATCCATAATTAAATTTAATTAAGTTCAACCAGTCTTATTAATTGAGAAATGGTAGTGCTGGGTCCATTACCGTCGAGTATAGTGTTAAATTTACGCAATACAGATACCGGAAATAAGATAAATAAGTGCGGTAAATGTAATCCATAATTAAATTGAATTAAATTCAACCAATCTTATTAGCTGAGAAGTGATAGTGTTAGGTCCATTACTTGTTACAACTTACTGTATTTAACGGAGGTTGGTGACGCCGGCCAATAAGGTAAACAAAATGTAGAGTTTTATTTGTTTTTGCATAAAATATTTCGTCATAACGAGGAAATACGTGTCTCTCAGAAGGCAGTGTTTATTTGTTCTTGTTCTTTCAGTACGACATAGACGACTTTACTAATAAAATTAATGGTTTCCTCTTTAAATAATCAGACCTGTCCTAAATACATAATGCAACGTCTGTAACTTTCTGGGACACTTGTAAGAGGGCCATTCGTCCCGCGTTCTGTTTGTCCTGTCTTCCGCCTGATTGCCCTCCGAGGAAGAGAAACCTCCGCAATAACTTAATTATGTGACACGACTCCCCCTGTACTATAAGTGATTCCACAGCTTGGATTTGATTATACGACATTCTGCGTACTACAGTGTTTAATTGAGTTTTTCACTTGCGTTCTTCGGTGTTACGAGAGATTTAAGCTGATTCCAAACGAAGTTATAGCTCATTGATTCCTGTTCGTGGCGGTGTCAAAGTTAGGCGGCACAGATGCAAGTTTCTGTCTGTGTGACAAGAATTTGTATGACAGTGCGTCCAAAGCTTCTGCTTGTGGCGCAGTAAGAATTTCAAAGCCCCCTCCAGATCGCAAGAAAAAACCGACGTGCCTTTGTTAACAGCATTTTACATCATGGGAGGCTATGAGATCTCGCATGTTCTTCATTTCTGTGATACAGAGTTATACAGGGACATCATTTTATTTTTACTTCAATTTTTATTGTACTGAGTTTTTTAATGTACTTCACTCTCACCCCTTCTACTAGTAAACTTCCAACCGTTCACGACACAGAACCGAGGGCGCGTAAGCAGTACTGAGTACGTTCCAGAAATATGTTCGCGTTTTCCAGTGACGAAAGAGCTTTCAATATTGAATCATATTTTCGCACAGGTACTGTCGTCCGTTTGCCTACGTCGCATCCCGGTTTCCCCCACCTGCTTCTGTTCGCCACTCTGTAAAGTCTAGTAGCTGGGCTGTCTTAGCTCTTTTCTGAAAACATGAATTTCTGTTAGGAATTGGACGTCTACGTAATATTATACAAGTATTTAAAATAACTTAAATAAAAGGGCCTCGTTAAGTAATTAACTGTCACGTGATTTCCCCCCTTTTCTACGGCCCTGCAACAAAACCACTTGAACGGACAGTAGCTAGCATGTCTGAGTAATTTTATCTTTTCGGATCGGGCAGAAGTGAAGATTGAATTTACAGTACGTAAGGTACTCTTTTATAGAGTAGGTACAGAGTTATTTCAACATGAGTTACTCGTACAAAGGACGAAACTTGTAATTGGAATTAGGTACAATAGTCTATATTGCGATAGTATGCACAAAAGAACTGAAGCCTGTATCGAAATGAACTGCCACCATTTTCAAAAATGTATTTAAATATCTATATTATGATTATTTTTCAATTTAACTTCATTCTCTATATTGTACGCTAATGTGTTGTAACAGTACAATATACAATGCATAATTAATACTTCCGAATGGATAGCTCAGTTCGTGAGTAAAAACACTAAGTGTTAATACAGTACTGTATTTTGATTAAACAAAAACCTAATGAAAATTATCAAACTCAAAATTGCGATATTTCCTAGTTTACATAAATGGATGAACTACTTTTCTTTCCTCCTATACCTAGTAAAGTGATTTGTATTTTATGCCAGTATCATCGAACTCCAGTCGTGGAAGGGGTAGCAAACGGTTTTTCCGGTTCTCAACCGTTAATCCAAAGGTATAGCCAGGTTAATATTAAAAATGTTAGTAACAATAAAATGATGTCCCTGTAGAACTTACACATTTCTTTTTTTCTTTATTTCAAAATGAATGATGCCAGCCACAATTTGTTATACCTCAAATGTAGAGTATCTTTGGGAGATTACTAACGTCTATAGCAAATGTTGAAAATTCTTTATTTATTCGGCTGGAAATTCACTTAATGCCCAGTTTTTAACGTCAAATTAAGCAGGAGTTTTGATTCCCTGTCACGAGATGCGCAGATGTTTATTCTTTATTCCTTAATGTTGGCAGCTGTTTTCGACATTTTGTTTTAGTCACTGAAAATACAGTACACATTACATCAACGGCTCTTCCTTGTGAAGCAGTACTGGATTATGAATTCAGTTACAGCTACTCAAAGTGCATACCAGAGAGAATTTGGTGTTCGTAATCCCTACCATCCCACAAAGAAAAATAATACTGGGACTGGAAAACAAATTGGAAACAACTGGATCTCTAAAAGAATACTAATTCTGATAACAAAAAATATACAAAATAAAGAATTAAATACTATGTGTGTTTAATACTATAACAGTGTAACTTGACACAGTATTTTAAAATATTTGTTCGTCATTAATTTTTAATTATTAATTATTGTGTACTCATGTACTATAATTACCAATGTATGTAAACTGTAAATGTGTAGACATTTCGTACACAATATATGCGGCCCTCAAAATCTCATAATATTTAGCTGCGGTCCCAGAAGGGTAAGTTGCCATGACTGGTCTAAATCATATTTGACTGTGTTTTTTAATCTCTGTGTAAGTGAATTTCGTGGCTTCAACTTGTATTTTACGATCACAGAAAGCAATAAACAGAATGAATGTCATGAAATATAATATACCATCTTTAGTTTATTGCAGTTGCATTTGTCGCATTTTGCTACTCGACTTCTAAAAATGCAACAAACTCTCAATGTAAATGTGTAAAATGCAACAACTACATTAGACTTCAGAAACAAAGATGGTAATGCAGAAAATTAAATCAGAGATGTGTTTGAACTAATCTCAATTTAAATGAAATGCTAATGGCATGGGCAATGTTCAAGAAGGTATTGAACAATAGATGTTCAGGAATGGACTTTCCAAAGAGTTGGTACAAGTCATGTAAGTGAAGTAAACAATTTCTTCTAATTGATTTATATAATTCCATCGCATACTGTAAATTGTGAGCGAGGATTTAGTTGCATGAATCTTGTAAAAACTGGAATTAGAAACCGCCTTTCAGTAAAAAGAGTTAGCAATCTGCTAACAATAAATCTTGAAGAGCCTACTAGTAAAGAATTTCAATGTTTAGAGTGCCCACAAAATAACGTATTTTAATGTAATGTAAATTCAGCAGTAATTGATTCTAAACATACCTAAGTGTAATGATTTACTTATATAAGTAGGCTATATATAGTTCTAGAGTGTGGTAAGAGGGATTGAAAGTAATAAAACTTAATAAAAAGTAATAAAAATAAATAAAATAAAAAGTGCTAGTTTCGGCCAAAGGCATTATAATAAAATTACAAACCATTTTCCAAATTTGAAATATTTTAAAATTGAACCTTTTAAAAAAGAAATTTATAAAATTATTCATGATATATAATATTAACAAACGTGTGTATTTTTTACCTTTTTATTTCTGTCGACTATATTTATGTTTTTATTGAATATCACTGGCTTCCGTCTGATTATCAATTTATAATAAATGTTTTTTCTCTCTCTTTCTCTTTCTTCTTTTCTTTTTGCTCTTGTGTGTTATTTATCGGTTTGAATTAAGTTAATTACTATATTTAGTAAACTGTCTTTGTAAGTTTTGTGTTATATTATTGGCTAAGACCACACCGTACACGAGCCTGGCTCTTACGGTAGTGGCTAGAAACATTTTTGTTTTATAATTTTAATTTGTACTCACTTTTCCTACTAGCTAGCTAGTTAAATATATAAAAAACATAAATAAATAAACATACAATGACAACTCCGAGAAAAAATTACATAACTTTTTGTTTTTCCATAGTTTATTAATTTTATCTTTCTGTAGAATTATTTATAATATTGCACGAGCTTTCACAATTTGCACAAATATAATTTTATGCTCGACCATGCCGAAATGTAGTAATTATACACCTGGTAGCAGCCCTTTAATGCACCTCATTAAAGTTCAGGTGTTCCACCAATCAGAAAATACCATTGTAGCAATATGAAAGCGCAAGTATCGATTATTCTCGGATATGCAATCGAAAGACAACAAGTTCTATTACTATAATAATTAGCGTTAATTGTAAATAATATTCAAATAAATTCAATTTGTTATCTCGTTTTTCAATGTCTAATTCAATTTCAAGGTTATATCAAGATTAATGTTTATTTTACTCTCTAGATTATATCAAGGTCAATGTTCACATTTGTTTCTCAGAAAAAAATCAATACTTTCGCGTCTGCGCACATCTCACAATTTACGAGGTATTGCACAAGGTCAGTTCCGCTCCTCAGTCAGATAAGAATAACATGAATACTTATGAATAATTTCAAGTTAGAAATATGGTCGAGCATAAAAAGTCGTATGAAACTTGACTATAATGGTAATTAAGACGCTCGTATGAAAATTATGAAACTCGTTTGCGCTCGTTTCATAAACATACTCGCGTATTAATTACTACCATTATAGGCTCGTTGCATAATGTACTATTATATCTGTGGTGTTCGGGTAAAGGGGTATAAGTCATTTTTTTGTGTGAATGGAATTTTATTCCCCAGATGAACACACAAGTTAAATTATACAAGCGAGTGTGCAAAAATCAAAGAATACTAGCAGTTTATGTGTTTTGTGTAGAAAATTATTTGTAATAAGGGTTCCAAGTTTAATTTTCATTTATCTCCGAACTCATTTTTATCACTTATCTCCCTTTACCCAAACACCACAGATATTTGTGCATTTTGCGACAATTATTTACTGTATTTTATAATTTAACCTTTCGTCACTCGCACTGTTGGACTTTATCCAACACATTTTTATCTTTGATTATTATTCCTCTCATAGGTCATATTTTGACTAACACCCCAATTCTATTCCATTATTGACATTTCTCGATATGTTTACGAAACATTTCATATATATTAATTGCTTAAAACAGTCAGTACTGTTTGAAAGGTATTGGAGTGTGCACCGTTTGACTATATCCAACGCGCTAGCGGCCGTGTAAGCAAATTTGTGCTCTTGCTGTTTCTATTTTTCTTAGCAATTTCATTGCCAAAAAGAGATATTGTACGCATATATGTATGTATGTATGTATGTATATAATTATGAGTGTATTTGTGTATGTGTGTATGTATGTTTGTATATATGCATGCATGTATGTATGTGTGTATGTATGTATGTATAAGAATAGTCTCGTTTACATATTCTAGCTATGTCAAAGTTGAAGACATCCCTGAAATTCTGCAAAAAATGGAAGAAGAAGCAGAAGAAGAAGAAGAAGAGCACAAAAAGAATGCAGCTACTAAGAACAGTGAACGTGATAGCGAATTTAGTGACGAAGAATGTGAACACAGTGAGCATGAATCTGAATCAGAACTGGAGGGAGATGAACGTACACAGTGGAGTGTTGAAATTCCAGGTTGTGAACGCAGAGAACATGAATCTGAATCATAACTGGAGAAAGTTGAAGGTGCACAGAGGATTGTTGAAATTCCAGGTTTTCAACACAGTGAACATGAATCTGAGTCAGAACAGGAGGGAGATGAACGTACAGAGTGGAATGTTGAAATTCCAGGTTATGAACACAGTGAACATGAATCTGAATCATAACTGGAGGAAGTTGAAGGTGCACAGAGGATTGTTGAAATTCCAGGTTGTGAACACAGTGAACATGAATCTGAGTCAGAACTGGAGGGAGATGAACGTACAGAGTGGAATGTTGAAATTCCAGGTTGTGAACACAGTGAACATGAATCTGAGTCAGATCTGGAGGAAGATCAAGGTACATAGGGGAGTGTTGAATGATTACAAAATAAGCATATGAAAGTCCCATCGACTTGTGTTGAGATTAGGGCACACAAAACTTTTAACTATGTCAGCTGTTACATTTGTGAATGCTTGTAGCTGTATATAAATTTTATTATTATTGTTATTATTATTATCATCATCATCATCATTATTCTTGTCTCGAAAAGAACAGGGCTCAAATATTATATATATATATATATATATATATATATATATATATATATACAGTCTATATATTAATATGTAGGCCTAATATATACATATTAAAATATAATATAACAAAGAATTCGCATATTTAGATAAAAAAAACTGATTTCTTGAATAATTAATTGTAGGTTGGACGAAATCCAACGTGCGAGTGATTGTGTAATAATTGGGCATGCGAGTGATGAAAGGTTAAACCCTGTTTCTAACTTCTTATTGTATATAGATGTGTGTATTCTTCTCTTTAAATATGAGAGACACACTAATTTCGCTCCTTGTGGTGTCTTTTCAAAACCATTATCCCAGAAACTGAAGTAATGTTATGCGTAACCAGACAACTACATGCGTTGTGCCGTATCTTCTATTAACGTTTGGGATAGCATAATTTGGAAGACGAATGCTGAATTACAAGACGTATTTTAATTAACTAAGCTCAGGGGCTCATCGCTACTTGCATAACACAGTCATTTAGGATTGTGTTTTTTTAATGGAGGCTTCCAGTAGTAATGACGGATTGTGGCTGCTGCAGTTGTTCACACCATTTTCAAAACAAGAGACTTTAATTAACGGAGCAATATCTGGCTTGTTTTATTTCGCTGCGCCAAGATAAGCCACGCTTTAAACGTGACTGAAGAGTTCTAGATAAATAGAGTGTTCGTGCTTAAAACAAACACTGGCTTGGAAATGTTGATGTATACTAGAACGGAGGAGAAGGCCGACTTTCGCAAAGTTTCCCGCTGTAAGAAATTGTTTCTGCTTCCTTTCCAGTTCTTTATGAGAGTAATTCTTTTTGCATTTCCGTGTTCAACCTTCGTTTCTTCAAAACGTGGAAGGTATTTTTGTAATCTAATTCAGATTGAATATGTTCTTTAAAAACACATTTTTCACATTCTTATTTCTCTTCTTCTATATTGCTCTAGGGCTCCAGGCTATAAATCTCTAGAACTTGCTATTTTTTTCTTTCTATCCTTTCCTTGGGCATCCTTTGAACTTTATTCTTGAAGGTTTGTACTTATGAGCTTCACTATTCTTTATATTTACGCTATGTATTTGTTTCCCTACATTCAATTCTTCTCAGGAAAGCTGGTCATTAAATGTCATAGTTACCAATCAAATTAAGGATATCGAAGGCCAAGAAGTAATATCTCGTATATTCAAAAATAGTAATTTAGTTTAACATTATTATTATTTAGAATAACTACGTTATCATTACTTACTTACTTACAAATTGCTTTTAAGGAACCCGGAGGTTCATTGCCGCCCTCACATAAGCCCGCCATTGGTGCCTATCCTCTGCAAGATTAATCCAGTCTCTATCATCATATCCCAGCTCCCTCAAATCCATTTTAATATTATCCCCCATCTACGTCTCGGCCTCCCCAAAGGTCTTTTTCCCTCCGGCCTCCCAACTAACATTCTATACTATGCATTTCTGGATTCGCCAATACGTGCTACATGCCCTCCCTATCACAAACGTCTGGATTTAATGTTCCTAATTATGTCAGGTGAAGAATACAAAGCGTGCAGTTCTGCGTTGTGTAACTTTCTCTATTCTCCTGTAACTTTATCCCTCTTAGCCCCAAATATTTTCCTAAGAATCTTATTCTCAAACATCCTTAATCTCTGTTCCTCTCTCAAAGTGAGAGTCCAAGTTTTACAGCCATACAGAACAACCGGTAATATAACTGTTTTATAAATTCTTTCAGATTTTTTGACAACAGACCAGATGACAAAAGCTTCTCAACGGCATTTCTCATATTTATTTTTCGTTTAATTTCCTCCAGAGTGTAATTTAAGTATATTTGTTACTGGTGCTCCAAGATATTTCAATTTTTCCACCTTTTCGAAGGATAAATCTCAAATTTTTATATTTCCATTTCATACAATATTCTCGTCACGAGACAAAATCATATTGTTTTTTCGGGATTTACTTCCAAACCTATTGTATTTCTTTACTTGCTTCAAGTATAATTTCCGTGTTTTCTCTAATCGTTTCTGTTTGTCCAACTGTAATATTTAATTTTCTTTATTCATTTGTTATTATTACAACTTTCATTAATTTAATGGTGTCTCTACATCTCAATACTGCAGTTATTTTACAGTCATAGTGTTATTATTTGATTAATATTGTATGTTTATTCATAATAAGAAATTGAGTGTAACTTTAATAAATTACATGATGTTAATTCATATAAATATATAGCATTTAAAAATAAATGTCAATCATTTTGTTCACAATTTAACCTTGTTATTGATTTTTTATGTTTCATAATATTCTAATTGTATAAAACTGTTTATTGTCTGTATTCCCCAGTAGTATTTCTTTGGAGTTAAAAATGTTACAAACTTCTATGATGTGTAATATGACTTTCAATAACATACAATCGTATACTTCGCTTAGTATACAAAACATATTGATGGAATAACGGTCTATGTTGCCCGTCCGATAGTAAATATATGAGCGGAATTACGATGTAACATTTTTGTTCCTCCTGCAATATTAGCAGATAACGTAGACCGTTATTCGGCCCAACGCTTCAATTGTTAATTTCATATAGACCTCTAGAAGTCCTAAATTTAATTCGTAAATTTCAAGTCATCTCTTAATATAGCTATTTATTGCTTTTAAAATAATGTGTTTAATAACTATTTTATTTTTATTTATATATATTTCTTCCTATAACCATTACAGGTCGCCATTGACAAAGAGTACCATGATACAATACTCGTAATTATAGAGAAATATCTTGAGGCTTCATGAAACATATTTTGTTGTTACAGTGAAAAATAACAAATTGAAATAGAATGAAACATAAAATTATATACGAAATAACGTCAAGAAGATGTGAATTACAGTCATGGCCCCTTTGAATGATGCCTGAAAATAGCTATTAATCCTTTGCGTGTTTATTTTTTAATAGTAATATGCGTTACAAGAGCGGTATGTTGGAGTTTTCATGTTCGAGGAAAAGTTCGAAAAAGCGAAACGTATTGAGCTTTTTTAATTTCCGAGAATTGAAAGAAAACATACCGCTCGTGTATCGTACATTATTTTGTGCGAAGATCGTTTATTACATACCTGAAAGAGGAATTTCTAATTAGTTGCAATTAAATCTCCATCTTGGTTTCTGTTCAATGACGGCAAATTTGCAAAAAAAATATATATATATATATCTTCAACATTGTTGCTTTAAAATGTTTTCTGTGTTTACTATACTCCAGCAGGCCGTGATATACGTCTGTCTTTTTTTCCCCCAATCTGTAAATGCGAACTTAAAACAAACGGTAAGGTTATGTAATGATTTAGAGTTTACTTAATTTTTGCAAACATTTATAAACAATAATTAACAGTGCAATTTACGTGGAATTGCAGTGATAAGTTTCCAATTTATAATTATTACTATATTGAACGTCTCTAAAAATAATATGTTAAAAGCCTAAAGCAGTAAAATCAATATGTCACTTAAGCGGTATGGAAAGGGAAATTGTTATATGTGTTAGGTTGAGAATACTGAATGTGAATTTTTTTTCTTTCCGCGGATTGGTTTTGTGCGGAAACCAAGCCAATACTCACGATCTCGCACAAAATAATGTATTCAATCTGTAACTACAGTCAGTGTATTGTTATTAGTATCTCTTTGTTGTTACCTATTGCTTTAAAAAGAATGTGTTTAATTTGTAATCTTAAGTCATTTTTTCTACTATTCCTTTACTGTACTGTATACATTTGTTTTTAAATTTTTTGTATTGCCCCTACCATTATACATTGCCCTTCAAGAATTTCGGTATTCGTTAGTTGTAAGTCATTACTTGTGTTATATTTTAATTATTGTAATTGTTCCTGAATCATGTATGTAACTTGTAACCGTAAGTAATTGCTTCTAATAGCTCTTTATTACTCTTAACTGTTTCATTGTTCATGAATTAAGTATTAATTTGAAAGTGAAAGTCAAACTTTGTTTTATTAATCTACTATTGATTATCTTTTTAAGATCGTGATTTACTCTGAAACGGTTAGACATTCTTGTATACCTTTTACATTGATTATTCCTCAAACATCTCATTAATCTTTAACAGGAGCCATTCTTTCAGTAATGTGCATGCTTCTACATAATTCATGTGAATTGTAACTGTGACCACTATTTTATGTTATCACTTCACTATTGTTTATTGGTTATAAAATATGTATTTTGATGCCAACTATAACCCTAATATACCTCAGGGTGAAATAGGGTTTATTAAACTGGATAATAAAAAAAATTCCATTTTGAATCTTGCGTACACCACTTTTAACACTTGAATACAATTAATTGATGAACTAGTGGACTTACTCGTGTTAAATATGTAATATTTGTCCGGCTTACAGCTGTTTCAGTGCTTCACGCACCATCATCAGAGCCTACTAGATCGCGGCGTCATTTCGAACTTCTCTGCCTGTTAGGAGGGTGTGTTTTATTGTTGGAAGGTGTTGAAGTGTGGAGTCGAATAGTGTGTGTGTACTGAAATTGATCTGTGTGTTGAGGATTAAATCGGGGTGTGTTTTAGTGTGTTTATATATTTCGTATTGTTCTAGTGTGTTGAGTACACAGATTACTCAACATACCCATGAACCAACAACACTACAATGAAGAAGTGAACACAATCAAATACATAGCACAAGAAAACGCATACAATCCAAACATAATAGACAACATCATAAGGAAAACTTAACAAACACAAAAATACACAAAACACAACACAAACACAAGAACACAAGAAATACATCACACTAACATATGAAAATAAAAGTACACATAAGATCGCATCTTCATTCAGAAAACAGAAATACAACATAGCATACAGAACAGAAAACACACTACAAAGACATCTCAACACACAAAAAACACAAACAAATAAATACGACCACACAGGCGTATTCAAACTCAAATGTTATAGTTGCGACAAATTCTACATAGGACAGACAGGCAGATCATTCCAAACACTCTACAAAGAACACATTAAAGCTATAACCAGAGGACACAATACATCTACATACGCCGATCACATAACCAATACTAACCATACATACAATAACATAAATACGGACATGGAAATCCTACACTCACAACCCAAGAACCAAAAACTCAACACACTAGAACAATACGAAATATACAATCACAGTAAAACACACCCCGATTTAATCCTCAACACACAGATCAATTTCAGTACACACACACTATTCGACTCCACACTTCAACATCTTCCAACAATAAAACACACCCTCCTAACAGGCAGAGAAGTTCGAAATGACGCCGCGATCTAGTAGGCTCTGATGATGGTGCGTGAAGCACTGAAACAGCTGTAAGCTGGACAAATATTACATATTTAACACGAGTAAGTCCACTAGTTCTTCAATTAATAATAAAAAAAAGTCCAAAATTGCATTCTATTATGTTCTAAATCTCTCTTTTTAGCACTTAGAAAGCCGTTTTCTAGTAATAATAGTGATATAGCGAAGTAAGGAAGAAAAATATTACTTCTTTACCTGTCACGAAATTTTCTATGATACGATTAATAACCAATAAACGTACCATATGCGAGGTAAAAGCAATGATGGGAGAAAACAAAGCACAAAAACTTTATATGAGACAGACCTGCGATAATATGAAAGCCAACGGCAGAAAGCCTCCGGGGAAAAAGTCCGGATGGCTGGCTCACTTAGACAGATTTTGATGTTTAATGTGTATTTACTGGATATTTCCTGCTGTTTTAGTTGGTTCCTCATTCCCATGTTTGGGGGCGCTTGTATGTACGTGGCGCTGTTGTTGCACAACAAAAGACTCGTCTCTTCCATTAGCCACCCTCGGGCCACGCATCGGGGGTCGGCATGAAGACCACCCACCATCGCCTAGAAGAAACTAATCTGTCAAAAGTTTGCTTTTGTCGCGCTGGCTCCGTTTATCTATCCATCTATGACGAGCGAGCTTACTGTCTCGGCAAGACTGTTTACTCGCAATTTCCTGCTGTGCTTTCTGCCACTCACCCCCCCGCTTCACCCCCTGTAACGCTATCTAGTTGGAGGTTGATTTACACGTTCATTCGCGAAGATTTCCTTTGTTCACATATGAGTTCCATGTTGTTATTAGACCTCGGATTTTAGGTTGAATGCCAATTTTTTTTTCTGTAAGGATAAACTAAAACGAGTTAAGGGAAAACTCCACTGAAAACCATGAATATTTTTCCAATTTTTTTTTAGCTATTTCACTTATTCAGAATTTATATTTTCATACACCAAATGGATTCAGCTCAATTCTGATTACAAATACTCGTATGTTTACACTTTTTAAATTAAGGCTGGAAGGGGGCGTGGAATTTAAAGAGCTGTCAAAATTGTTTTTCGTCGAAGAATTCTTTTTTTTTAATTTCTGATTACAAATCTAGTAACTTTCTGTTGGCTCCCTGAAGTTACTAGATGAATGTAGCGGAGGAGAATATTAATTTACATAAACATTCATTTTATTTTAAAATCTATTTTTCTGTGTTCATTTTGTTGATTCAACACCAACTTTCTTATGCCAAATATTAATCAATGTGGATAAAATTTTTACTGCAAGTATTTATGAGGTAGCTGCATGTTTCTATGAATTTATTTTGTGAGAAATGCTGCTAGTTTATTTTATTAATATTTTTCTTAATGCTGTTAGTTTATTTTATTAATATTTTTCTTAATGCTGATAGTTTATTTTATTTTATTAATATTTTATTAATAAAATAAACTAGCAGCATTTCTCACAAAATAAATGCATAGAAACATGCAGCTACCTCATAAATACTTGCAGTAAAAATTTTATCCTGATTGATTAATATTTGCCATAAGAAAGTTGATGTTGAATCAACAAAATGAACACAGAAAAATAGATTTGAAAATAAAATGAATATTTATGTAAATTAATATTCTCCTCCGCTACATTCATCTAGTAACTTCAGAGAGCCAACAAAAAGTTACTAGATTTGTAATCAGAAATTTTAAAAAAGAATTCTTCGATGAAAAACAATTTTGACAGCTCCTTAAATTCCACTCCCCCTTCCAGCCTTAATTTAAAAAGTGTAAACATACGAGTATTTTTAATCAGAATTGAGCTGAATCCATTTGCGGTATGAAAATATAAATTCTGAATAAGCGAAATAGCTAAAAAAATTTGGAAAAATTTTCATGATTTTCAGTGGAGTCTTCCCTTAAATATCTTCTCATTTTATACACTACTGAGATTTATTTCAAATCATCCGTCCTCAAGTGTCGTTGACCACTGGGATCCGGAATTAACAAACATAAAAGATAAAGGGAAATGAAACGAGCAAAATAATGATTCGATTTGTACATTAAAACAAAAATTTACGTGTTAACATATAGATGATAGTGTAGAATTTGAAGAGAGGCCTTCAGAATTTCCATTACAATCTTCTGAACCTCATAAAAGGGAATTTGAAAGGATTTAAGGATATTACATGTAAATTTTGGTAAACAACCCCTCGCTCCAAATAGCAAGCCTGTAACATCCCAGTTGTAAAGCGAAATGCCATATTTTTCACTGAGGTATGGAAGACAAGGTACATATTTAGCTCGCTTGTCATCATTTATCTGCAGTGCTTGATTCGTGTCTCGTTCAAAGCAAATCGTAGCGTCTAAGACCATCGCATTCCGGGTTCTTCTATTGATGGCAATTATATCGAATCTTCTATGGGAATCATTTTCAGACACACAGTGAATCTCCTCATGTACTGCCCATCCTCTGTTTCTTAGCAGGTTGGCAATTGCTGTACTGGCACGATTAAAACAATTGTATAGTGCGTAAAATGCCTATTTTGCCCAATGAGACCTATTTTTAAGGTTTTAGAGCTTAAAATTGTTTATTTCTATTTGTTACATATATTTTTTTAAATTTTCGTGTAGCAGTGAAAGAGAAAGTTTCGAATGTAATGGGGATGGGTTTGGTTCAAATATCATGTAATAGTTTGGTTGCAAAAAATTAAGAAATTACTGGAAGGTGTCTGGTTTTGTTGAGTATTTGAGCAGACAGTAAAATTGTGATGAATCGGAAAAATATAGTTGTTCCTAAAGAAATGAGCATAGCAAATATTGCTTGATTTAAATCGGCAGGCATTGATTCGATAGCATTGGGAAGAACTTTTTCGCATATAAAGTAGTTCTGTCTAAGAAAAGGCAAAGTTTCACAATACAAAATTAAATAAAAACTTCGTGTTGCAATGCCAGTTATGAATAATGTGTTATTGTACGTAAGTTCATTGGTAAACTAATTAATTTAATTGTAATATGAGCATTTATGTATTAGCAACCTTAGAGCAACGAGGCTGTTGAATTCATTAAAAATGGCAAAGTATTTGGAAATAAACTTTATTTATTTATTTACTTATTTATTTACTTATTTACTTACTTACTTGCTTATTTATTTATGCATTTACTTATTTACTTATTTATTTACTTATTTATTTATTTACTTATTTATTTACTTATTTACTTACTTATTTACTTATTTATATATTTATTTATTTATTTGTTTATTTATTTATTTACTTATTTATTGATTTACTTATTTATTTTTTATGTATGTATTTATTTAATTATTTATTTATTTAATTATTTATTTACTTATTTACTTGCTTATTATTTATTTATTTATTTAATTATTTATTTTTTTTACTTATTTATTTAATTATTTATTTTTTTACTTATTTATTTACTTATTTACTTGCTTACTTGCTTATCTATCTGTCTGTCTGTCTGTCTGTCTGTCTGTCTGTCTGTCTGTCTGTCTGTCTGTCTGTCTGTCTGTCTGTCTGTCTGTCTGTCTGTCTGTCTGTCTGTCTGTCCGTCCGTCCGTCCGTCCGTCCGTCCGTCCGTCCGTCCGTCCGTCCGTCCGTCCGTCCGTCCGTCCGTCCGTCCGTCCGTCCGTCCGTCCGTCCGTCCGTCCGTCTACCTACCTACCTACCTACCTACCTACCTACCTACCTACCTACCTACCTACCTACCTACCTACCTACCTATCTATCTATCTATCTATCTATCTATCTATCTATCTATCTATCTATCTATCTATCTATCTATCTATCTATCTATCTATCTATCTATCTATTTATTTATTCTGGTAGAGTTAAGGCCATAAGGTCTTCTCTTCCACACTACCTGAAGTAAAATACATATTTTACTCCACAATAAAAATATTTTCTGTTTATATTTCATGTAATGAGAAAATGAACATGAAAAATATTTATTTTGTTGCGTATTTTGTCTAATAATACACATTAACGGTTTAGAAGCTGTACTATGAGAAGTTAATATTTCACCACAATCCTACATTAAGATACATCGAATGGGGGTTACTATGTAAAAAACAGCAAAATTTGAGGAGGGCTTACACAGTATCTAATTCCGATAACAGATGAATGCTTTTGTATCCATAGATGGAGTTACAAGTGCAAATAGTAGACAGAATGTTTGTCACAGTCATTGTATGATATTCGCTGCTGTGGTCAAAGGCCGGGGCACAGAAAATTACTGTGGAATTTCCCGACTGCTCTTCACATTTTGGCTACATGGAACAGCGAAGGCATAGGACAGGAACTCTAAGAATGTTAAACTCAGGTTACCACAACAATTTCACTATAACAAGGTGGGCAGCCTATATCTCTACCGTTTGGAATTTGAATGCAGGGTGCGGGTATTTTGAGCATCTTCGATAAAATACATAATTTGCTTAGTCTTGGTCTTTTAGCATTCTGTATATTTTACTAGCATTTTCGTTGAAAATTTAATGTTACATATGTTTAAAGATTTAAGATATATGTACACCCACAAAACGCAAAAAAGATGGAAAATTAGAATTTTCAAAATATAACTATTTTAATAGAGAATTTTTCCCCCCCTTTAATTTGATATAAGAATTTTCGATTTATGCCTTACGGTTTTTCATATAAGTCCCATTTTCCAAAATTCTGCGTAATCAGCCACGGTCACTTCTACGAAGATCACTCTAAAAGTAATGCACAATTTTTTAAATTTATTTTTTATTCTAAACCTTTGCAATTTATGGAGGTCATAGATACACCCTTCCCCTTGTATTCAAATTTAATTTAAGTCATTCCCGTGAGTGGCGCTCAGACGTGTTGGTTCAGACTTTTATCGTGCAGGTATACAGGCCCTCATTGGAAGGTGGCGTAAGGCGGTTGAAAGGTGCGGGGATTATGTGGAAAAGTAACGTATTGTTCCTGAAGGATGTATCCACATTCTACGAAAATAGCAAAGCTGTAGGCTAAAATATAATTTTTAAATAAATATTGTGGATTACTTTTGGAGTGATCCTCGTAGCAGTCAATCCCCTCGTCCAGCATTGCTTGTAATAGTAATATGCGTCACAAGAGCGGTATGTTGACGTTTTCATGTTCGAGGAAAAGATTGAAAGAGCGAAACGTAGTTGAGCTTTTTTAATTTCCGGGAAGATGAAAACAAACATACCGCTCGTTTATTACATACCTGAAAGAGGAATTTCTAATTAGTTGCAATGAAATCTCCATCTTGGTTTCTGTTCAATGACGGAAACTTTGGAAAACAAATATATCTATCTTCAACATTGTTCCTATAAAATGTTTTCTGTGTTTACTATACTGCAGCAGGCCGTGATATACGTCTGTCTTTTTTTTTCCCCCAGTCTATGATGAGTCTGGAATCTTGTTGATTTTTTCACGGCTTCCTTAATGTTACGTGCATTACAAATGCAGTAACTTTTGTGGTGTTGTAGAGTTTACTTAATTTTTGCAAATATTTAAAAACAATAATTAACAGTGCAATTTAAGTGAAATTGCAGTGGTAAGTTTCCAATTTATAATTATTACTATAGTGAACGTCTTTGAAAATAATATGTTAAAAGCCTAAAGCAGTAAAATGAATATGACGCTTAAGCGGTAAGAATAGGGAAATTGTTATGTGTGTTACGTTGGGAATACTGAATGTGGTATTTCACACTTACCGCGTGTTGGTTTTGTGCGGAAAGCAAGCAAATACGCACGATCTCGCACAAAATAAACTTCTTTCTAGTCCCGAAATAGATGCATAGATATCAAGGCATGATCATTGGATTGAAAACATGTTTTTACATAATGAAGTAATTTATAATCTTTTACTTTTAGTGATAAAACTGTAAATTTGTGTGTCAGTGATGTTGTACGTCATTTTAATAAGAGTCCAAAAGGAGAAATTAAAATTCTGAGGAGGATGAGCATAAACCCTGGGACAAACACCACTCCGTCATTTCATTCATGTTATATTTACAGCGATTTCTCCTAAACTGTTAGATGGGTTATGTTCATATTCAGCATCTACCAATAAATTTATTCAGGTATAATGCACATGAGCAATTTGGCTTCAGGAAGGGAAAAGGTACGAGATATGCAATTGGACTGCTACAGACAATGGGCGAAAGATACCTAGAGAAGAATAAAGAAGTGCATATAGTATTTGTGGACTTAGAAAAGGCGTTTGACAGAGTGAATTGGAATAAAGTGATGGGGATCCTAAAGAAAATTGGCGTGAACTGGAAAGAGATGAGGCTGTTAAGTAATCTTAATATAAAACTTCGAGTGAACGTCAGGATAGGAGAAGAAATTTCAGAAGGAAGTGAAATAGGGAGAGGATTACGATAAGGATGTCCTTTATCATCAACCCTGTTCAACATGTACTTGGAGGATTTAGTGAAGAACTGTTTTCAGAACATGGGAGGAGTGATAGTAGGAGGAAGAGGAAAAAAAGTGTATACGATTTGCTGATGATATGGCGTTGTTAGCAGAAGAGGAAATGATACTAAGGGATATGCTACTGGAGCTAAATGACAGCTGTGAGTAGTATGGGATGAAGATAAATGCCAACAAGACGAAGAGCATGGTCATAGGAAGAAAAGTAAAGAAGGTAAAATTGCGAATTCTAAATGAGGCAGTAGAGTAAGTGGACAGCTTCAAATACTTCGGATTTACTATAGGCAGTAACATGAGCTGCTGCCAGGAGGTCAAAAATAGGATAACAATGGGAAAGGAAGCTTTTAATAGAAAAAAGAGCATCTTCTGCGGACCTCTGGAAAAAGAACAGAGGAAGATGCTAGTAAAGTGCTTTGTGTGGAGTGTGGCATTCTATGGTGCAGACACATGAACATTAGGACGAAGTGAAGTGAAGCGAATAGAAGCATTTGAAATGTAGATATGGAGAAGAATGGAGCGTGTGAAGTGGACAGAGAGAATAAGAAATGAAATTGTGTTGGAAAGAGTGGGTGAAGAAATAATTATGCTGAAACTGATCAGAAAGAGAAAAGGGAATTGATTGGATCACTGGCTGAGAAGAAACTGCCTACTGAAGGATGCACTGGAAGGAATGGTGAACGGGAGAAGAGTTCGGAGCAGAAGAAGATATCAGATGATAGATGAAATTAAGATATATGGATCATATGAGGAGGCAAAGAGAACGGCAGAAAATAGGAAAGACTGGAGAATGCTGGGTTTTGCAGTAAATACCTGCCCTTGGTTAGAAGACTATGAATGAATGAAGCACATGAAATATACTTGTAGTAAAAACTAACAGATGTTTACATGGAATCAAAAAAAATCAAATGAACATCCAGCTATATCTCCATACCACTGCATTTAGGAGAAATAAAGCCCTACTAATCCAGCAATTCTTGTATAGGCCTATCTGTAAATTTTACCTTAAAACGAGTCTACGAATTTTGTTGAAATAGAGTGAATGTACAGTTTTCTGGTCAATCTTTAAACTTTCTTTATAAAATTGTTAACAATAAGTTGGACTGTGTTGGTTTATTTTATTATATAACTAGCTTAAATTACCCGGCGTTGCCCGGGTTTTAAAGTTTGGTCTTTTTATAAATAAACTGTTTGTTAGACTTATCGCAGACCTCGGCAAGGGACTTATATAAAACCAATACGAACCATATTTACTTATGTTTTCTCATCCCTAGTGACGAATATTAAAGAAAGTGCCACTAATATCCAAAGAAACTGACTAATCGAAATAATTCCATCTCACCTATGAATAGAGTTTTAACAACATTAAGACCTTATGCTACAGGGATATTTAAGATATTTAACATTGTGATTGATGATAATATTTATCGTACCACGGCATTATGCATTATTAAGCCTTTCTGCCCACAATATATTTAATTTCCTTCAAGGCCAAACTACAATATGTAACGGATGGATTCTATCAAATACATGGATTTCAGGGTGTTTTGCAGTAACGGAGACTATACTCATCAGAATTCACTCTCCTGGAGAAGGCAATGTAGAACACTACCACAACAGAAAATCATATTTTTCTATAAACGGCCAAGTCATTAGTGACCATAACTTATTAATAAGAGACGGGTTAACAGTAACAGTAACATAGGCTCTATATTATTATTGCAATATTATAATATCGTAATATTATCACAAATATTACTATAACTTACAATAATTGCTTAAAATCGAATGGCTATAATAGCAATACGTGGGATAAAAACATCATCTTCTTTCGTGTTTCCAGTTAATATTGCCACTCATATTACGTTTCGCATGAGTTTTTGATAGAAATTCTTGTTAGTGCATAATTTTGGTGAGTCAATATTTCGCAATAGTAGGTCTACTGTGGCTATTCAATATTAAGTAAATTATGTGGTAGCAATCCTTGTAGTTTGAAAGAATTCTAGAATTCAATTGGATAAAACAGTCTGCTCACTATCTACAAAACTGCATCGAGGAATTCATAATACGGTCCTGGACTGCGTAAAGATACTTATTGCATGAATTATCTAGTTTTAGCCTTGATGATGTGTAACAACAATGTAATTTAATTTCGTGTTAAAATTTCCAAGGCCTCGTGAAAGTCAATGTTGAATACAACACACAATAATAAAGAACAATTGACTGTAGAAGATTTTGCATTTTAATATAATACATGAATATTTGATCTATTTATTTTTATTTTTTATATATTTAATTAATTTAACTTCCATTTGCACAATTTTAATGTAGCCTATGTTCTTCTCCTGGTTATGAAGGTTAAATGTGCAAACTTTGGCACATATCGGTCAAAGCGTGTAGATTTGTATAGGGAACATACACATACATACATACATACATACATACATACATACATACATACATACATACATACATACATACATACATACATACATACATACATACATACATACATACATACATACATACATACCCACATTCAATTTTATATATTAAGATATTATATGCACCTAAGCTTAAAACAAAATTTCGAAATTTATTTTACATACCAAGGGCAAATACTGAATCCCACAAAAATTCCCCACTTTTCCAAATGTTACAGTTATACAATAAATTACATCCTCATCCTAATGTTGATATTTTCAATATGAATTTCTCTAGATACAGAATTATTTGTTATCATATTTTACAGAATATTGCTGTTAGTTAATTTGAAGTTACTTTGACACCTTATTTCAACTTCTCCCTTTTTCTTTCTCTCTTTTCTATTTTGTTTCAGTTTTTTTTTAAAGTGCATGTTTCCTTTTTCTTGATTATGTTTTATAAATTAGTTTGTCAGTCTTGAACATTATAATTGGGCTTTGCCTGTTATGTTCAATAACAAATAAATAAATAAATAAATAAATAAATAAATAAATAAATAAATAAATAAATAAATAAATAAATAAATAAATAAATAAATAAATAAACAAATAAATAAATAAGTGAGTGAATGAGTAAGTGAGTGAGCAAGTAAGTGAGTCAGTGAGTGAGTAAGTGAGTGAGTGAGTGAGTAAGTGAGTGAGTGAGCAAGTGAGTGAGTAAGTAAATAAATAAATGAGTGAGTGAGTAAGTGAATAAGTGGGTGAGTGAGTGAGTGAGTAAGTGAGTAAATAAATAAATAAGTGAATAAGTGAGTAAGTAAGTAAGTAAATAAGTAAATAAATAAATAAAATAAATAAATAAATAATATTTTCAATTTCTACTTGTATGTTCAGTTGCTTTTACGTCATATTCATTCTAGTTACTCATTATTACAATGCATTATATTAATTGCATCATGATGTATAATTTTTCTTGAAGTGGTTCTGCATTTCTATTGGTGTGGAAGAGAAGCCTGATGGCCTTAACTCCACCAATGTAAATAAAATATATAATAAATAAATGTGTAATGAAGAATAGTGTATCTTTATCACACACATCACGTCAAATTGATCACTGTCTATGCCTATAACACAGATGTGTTGAAATCTCCTCTTCAAACCCACAAACTGGTATGTGTTACACACTCCTCCTTATAAAGCCAGTGCCGCCAACCTATAGACACGCCATACAATCTGAGTTTGATGTGTGCTGACAGTTACTGTTCAATGCGTCATGGACAGGAAGGGACCGATCAGCGTGGCAGATGTCCCACAATTAAGTCAGACATGTATATATTATGCTTGAATACAATTAACTAAACTATTAGTTGGCATTAAACTGTATTACGTATATACAGGGTGTTCGGAAAATATCATCCAAGAAGTACGAAACATGACAAAGCACTGAATATCAAAATTAGTGAAATAAAGACAGGAATGTAAGATCCTAATCCGCATTTTTACCCAGAAGTCCAATGAGGCACATCGTATTTCTGGATATTAACTTATTTAGTTCCTCTTGGTCTAGTGGTTAGCGACTCTGGCTTCTAGACAGGACGTTTCGGGTTCGATTCTGTACTCTGCCAAGGAATTTCTTCTTGGTTAGGAATTGTTCTTTGGTATGTATGACCTACCGACAAAAGGCGCGTCGGGAGGCAGAAGACCAGATGGGCGGACTCATTCGTCAAACGAGCTGGTCACCAATGGACGAGACTAGCGAGGAACAGAGGAGAGTGGAGACGACAGGCACCGGGACGACAGCGATAGGAGAAGCACAGCATTAATGTAAACGCAGAAATACAGAGGAAGCGCCAGAACCGAAGCGAGCTGCCAATACAGACGCAACAACAGAACCGACAGTGATCAGTGAAAGTGCAATATAGTGCAATATAGGTGCAAGTACAAGTGCAAAAGTGAAGTGAAAAGAAAACGTACCAATCACACACAAAATGTTCACTGAATACACTGCAGTCGGAATAGCAACAAACCTGTGAAATACCCCAGGGCAACAAACACTCTCTAGGAATAGCTAGCCTAGTGAGTGCCGGCACCCGCTTTAGTGAGTGCTCGTAAATCTACCCCACCTACCGGTGGGAGGCCTTAGCCCTCAAGGGGTGTTATAGGCTAAATTCATTCATTCATTCATTCATTCATTCATTCATTCATTCATTCATTCATTCATTCATTCATTCATTCAAATTCTTGTATGACCTGGGTATTTGTAGTTATGTTTAGTTAGATTTAAACGTTAGAAAGGGACTGCCGATCTCTACCATGAACCATCCGCTGACAAAATCCCCTTAATGGATTATCAGGGATCGCTCGCGACCCATGGACATACATACATACATACATACATACATACCACACATACATACAGTACATATATACAGTACATACATACATACATACATACATACATACATGCATACATACATAAAGTACATACATACATACATGCATGCATGCATACATACATACATACATATATACATACATGCATACATACATACATACATACATACATACATACATGCATGCATGCATACATACATACATACATACATACATACACATACATACCACACATACATACAGTACATACATACAGTACATACATACAGTACATACATACATGCATACATGCATGCGTACATACATACATACAGTACATACATACATACATACATACAGTACATACATACATACATGCATACATGCATGCATACATGCATACATGCATGCATACATGCATACATGCATGCATACATGCATACTACATGCATACATGCATACATACATACAGTACATACATACATACATACATGCATGCATGCATATATGCATATATGCATACGTGCATACATACATACATGCATACATACATACATGCATACATGCATACATACATACATACATACATACATACAGTACATACATACATACATGCATGCATACATAAATACAGTACATACATACATACATAAATGCATACATAAATACAGTACATACATACATACATACATACATGCATACATACATACATACAGTACATACATACATACATACATACATACATGCATGCATGCATACATACATACATGCATACATTCATACAGTACATACATACATGCATGCATACATTCATACAGTACATACATACATGCATGCATACATACATACATACATACATACATACATACATACATACATACATACATACATACATACATACATACATACATACAGTACATACATACATACATACATACATACATACAGTACATACATACATACATACATACATACATGCATGCATGCATACATGCATACATACATACATACATACAGAACCATCCTCATAAAAGAGATATCACAAACGAGCATTTCGGAAATATATGCAATCCATGAACATCTAGAACAAACCATCACACCATCACTAAATTACTCAGCACATAGTAACTCTCCAAAAAACAGAACAATAAAATAATAAGTATTCCAAAAACAATTGTATTCTATAAATAGCGTCACAAACGTACTGTATGTATTTATTATATGATCCCAATCGTAAGTATCAAATTGTACATTTTGTCATAACATTTCATTTGAGATCATTTTGAAAATATATATACTCAATTAACTTGTAGATACACAATAATGGAATGAATTATAAAATAGCAATAAGATAAACAAACTGTAAATATAGAATATAAGAAAACAGATAGTTAAGCAGATATGTAGTCGATCTTACAAACAAATATAATCTAAGGGTAAAAGAATAATAAAATTGTACATATGGCTCACTTTAGATACAATGTAGATATTTCAAGTTTTTTTTTAGGTAAGCTATAAATGATAAAAATTGGCAAAGATAAGATGTACTCATTTTCATATTATGGAAACATGTAAGATAATTATCAGGAATATTGTAATTTTAAATGTAAATAACCCAAGGCATATATATATATATATATATATATATATAAATTTCAAGTTTATAAGTAGAGGATGAAAATTAGTTAAGGTGATGGGCAAATTCAACTATCATATTATGAAAAAAGGAAATTGTAGCATATTATTGTAATACCACGTGTAAATTGTTCAGTATAATGCATGTAATATTACTATGTAATGGGGCATGCAGTTGATGTTCTCAATAAAATAAAATACATACATACATACATATATACATATACATAAAATTTGTCAGCACATGCATTGACTAAAAATCGCTGTTGGTGGTTTCTAAGGCCGGGTGCACACAGAATCAGACGCGGCGCGACGGTCGCGAGCAGACACGAGGAGACACGGAGAGACAACATCGAATGACTGCTAGAAGTTCGTCGCAAAGAGACTGTCTGATAGCTGCAGTGTACTGCGCATGCGTTAGTAGTGGCTATGATTGCACACTTTCACTATCTACAAATACTATATCGTTGTGCTACAGGGAACGGCACAGTGTGTTCTATAGAAAGGATATCTGCGTGGGGAGTGTGGGCATTGTGATGTAAGGGTTCCCAGACATCCCGTAAAATACGGGATCGTCCCGTCTTTCGCAAATGCATCCCGCTGTCCCGAGAAAAGTCTTCGGGATAGCTTTCCGTCCCGTATTTTAGAGTTCTAAACTGAGGAAAAATGGAAAAGTTGTGATAACAATGGAAATCAATAACAGTCTGAAATCAGGGATATTATTTCGGGAAGTCTGTAAAATATGTATTCTATATCTTATATTGATGATGTCTATAATAGTTAAGATTACTCTGCTGACGACCGATAAAAATTAAATTAAATTAACATTAAGACAGACGGATAAGTGAAAAGAATCATTTATGATCGGAAGTTTTTGCGAAGAAGAAAGGTACGCTACAATAAATTGCCTAGGCGTATGACGGTTAAAAGAATTGCCTGCGGACGTAATTATTTCATGTCCTTATTGAATATAATTTTCGTGAAACTGTAAAATGTCAAATTATTCTGGGAGAAAAAATCATATTAGTTCTAATCAACTATTATGAAACTGTAATTCTTCAATTTCGCATACCATTGTATTATTTTTTTATTTATTTTTTTTTAATTATGTAGGCCTACTTAATTTCAAATTTTGAGCCATTTCTTGTAATACCTCCTTATTGCCAATTGTTGTTAGTAAATAATGCATTTAATTCGTACATTTCAAGTCATCTCTTAATATAGCTATTTATTTCTTTTAAAATAATGTGTTTAATAATTATTTTATTTTTATTTATATATATTTCTTCCTATAACCATTACAGGTTGCCAGTGACAAAGAGTATCGTGATACAATAAGTATACAGAAATGCCTTGAGGCTTTATGAAACATTTTTGTTGTTACAGTGAAAAATAACAAATTGAAATAGATTGAAATACAAAATAATAAACGAAATAACGTCAAGAAGATGTGAATTACAGTCATGGTCCCTTTGAATGATGCCTGAAAATAGTTATTAATCCTTTGCGTGTTTGTTTTTTAAAATAATGTGTTTAATCAGTAACTACAGTCAGTGTATTGTTATTAGTATCTCTTTGTTGTTACCTATTGCTTTAAAAAGAATGAGTTTAATTTGTATTCTTAAGTCATTTTTTCTACTATTACTTTACTGTACTGTTTACATTTGATTTTAAATCTTTTGTATTGCCCCTACCATTATATATTGCCCTTCAAGAATTTCGGTATTCGTTAGTTGTAAGTCATTACTTATGTTATATTTTAATTATTGCAATTGTTCGTGAATCATGTATGTAACTTGTCACCGTAAATCATAGCTTGTAATATCTGTTTATTACTCTTAACTGTTTTATTATTCATGAATGAAGTATTAATCTGAAAGTAAAAGTGAAACTGTTTTATTAATCTACTATTGATTATCTTTTTTAGATCGTGATTTACTCTGAAACGGTTAGACATTCTTGTATACCTTTTATATTGATTATTCCTCAAACATCTCATTAATCTTTAACAGGATCCATTCTTTCACTAATGTGCATTCTTCTACATAATTCATGTAAATTGTAACTGTGACCACTATTTTATGTTATCACTTTACTATTGTTTATTGGTTATAAAATATGTATTTTGATGCTAATTATAACTCTAATATACCTCAGGGTGAAATAGGGTTTATTAAATTGGATAATAATAATAATATGACGTTGACCGAATCTTCTTGCAAGCTAGTAATCCTACATAAGCAAAGTTTACTATTGTGCGAGATCGTGCGTATTTTCTTGTTTTCCGCACAGAACCAATACGCGGTAAGTGTTAAATACGACATTCAGTATTCCCAACGTAACACACACAACAATTTCCCTCTTCTTACCGCTTAAGCGCGACATTCATTTTACTGCTTTAGGCTTTTAACATATTATTTTTAGAGACGTTTAACATAGTAATAATTATAAATTGGAAACTTACCACTGCAATTTCACCTAAATTGCAATGTTAATTATTGTTTTCAAATATTTGCAAAAATTAAGTAAAGTCTACTACTCCACGAAACTTATTGCATTCCTGATACAAGTAACATTAAGGAAGCCGTGAAAAAATCAACAAGATTCCAGATGCCGATGTTATAATAATAATAATAATAATAATAATAATAATAATAATAATAATAATAATAATAATAATAATAATAATAATTTATGTATTTAATCTGGCAGAGCTAAGGCCAGTAGGCCTTCTCTTCCGCCCAGCCAGACTCTAATTCTAATTAAATACATTTGCTTACATAATTATTACATTAATATCTAGATCATAAAACAACATGAAAGTAAATAATGAAAATTGGATAACTAATGTTAGTGTAACAATAATAAACACTGGTAAGAAATAGTTATAATAATAATGATAATAATAATGGTAATAATAATAATAGTAATAATAATAATAATAATAATAATAATAATAATAATAATAATAATAATGAGATAATTTAGATATTTATCTGTGATATATATAACCATTAAACATTGAGAAACCTGAAACAGCTATTATTGTTGACAATAATTATTAGAAAAATATCTCGTTAGCCTATTCTTAAATTGATTTCATGTCTGACAGTCCCTGACATTAATCGGTAGGGAATTCCAAAGCCGAGGAACAGCCACAGTGAAAGAAGATTAATATGAGGATATTCGGTGGGAGGGAATTGATAATATTGAGGAGTGTTGTGATCGTGTGTCTAGGTTATGATGGGTGGATAAATTTTGAAAACGAGACGCAAGATAGACAGGAGTGGAGAAATGCAATATGTGAAAGAGAAGGGAAAGACAGTGGATTTTCCTACGATCTTCTGACGATATTACTGCAATATGTTATGTAATTAATATTGTTAAAATATTAAAATGAAAAATAAATCATTACATAACCTTACCGTTTGTTTTAAGTTCGGATTTATAGACTGGGGGGGAAAAAAAAGACAGACGTATATCACGGCCTGCTGGAGTATAGTAAACACAGAAAACATTTTACAGCAACAATGTTGAAGAAAGATATTAGGTGTTCCGAAGTTGGCGTCATTAAACAGGAACCAACATGGAGATTTCATTGGAACTAATTAGAAATTCGTCTTTCAGGTATGTAATAAACGATCTTCGCACAAAATAATGTACGATACACGAGCGGTACGTTTGTTTACATGTTCTCGGAAATTAAAAAAGTTCAACTACGTTTCGCTTTTTCAATCTTTTCCTCGACCATGAAAACGTCAACATGCCGCTCTTGTAACGTATATTACAATAACGATGAAGGTCAGATAATTGAACTTAGTTTCAGTAACCTAGTTACCAAATTATAAAGCGGACACGAAACCCATGAGGAATTCCGGACTAGACAACCAAGATATTAACTCCTCAGTATTCTGACAGCGTTTCACAAGGGCGTACGTAAGGCTAGAGGTAATGCTAAACAGTTCTACCCTACTCGGTTCCCTCTTGATCAATTCACCAACGGCAGTGCACATCTTACCACGAATAGGCAACAACCACGTGTGAATGCATAACAATGGGTTCAAGAACTCAGTTTTGAGGCTTCCACTGCATAATTCATCCTCCTCGTTTCCAGGCAAACTCTCTGTCTACATCCTCGCCTGGTATCTGTGGTTTCCTTTAGCAGCGAAAACATGACCCAAACTCACACGTAACCACGTCCCTCGTCAGGAGTCCAGCACCGCGGCAAAGCTCTCAGGGTTTAGTTATGAAGACATCCCAACCGTCATTCACCTGACACTTGAACGAAAAATGAAACAAAGGCGACCGTAAAAACAGGCGAATTATGATTAGGGCTCGGATTTTTAGGTGCTAAAAATTGGAAAAAAATATTCATCTTTTTATGTGCTAAAATCCTGAAAATATGTGACAAAAATTTAATTAGGCCTATGTTTCAATTGAGTCCCGCGCCGTGGCGTCGCGGTCTAAGGCATCCTGCCTAGGACTCGCGTTACGGAATGCGCGCTGGTTCGAGTCCTCATGGGGGAAGACATTTTCTCATGAAATTTCGGCCAGTGTATGGGACCGGTACCCACCCAGCATCGTGATGCACTTGGGGAGCTACGATAGGTAGCGAAATCCGGTTGCGAATACCAGCTATAACGGCTGGGGGGATCATCGTGCTAACCACACGATACCTCCATTCTGGTTGGATGATCGTCCACATCTGCTTCGGCATGTGGGCGTGAGGCCAGCAGCCGGCTGGTCGGTCTAGGCCCTTCACGGGCTGTAGCGCCACGGATTATTATTATTACTATTATTATGTTTCAATTGAGGGGTTTGCCGGAAGAAAGGCGGATAGACCTCTACGCCCTTCTTCGGAAAAACGGTTTAAAATGTAGTGAATAATTCGCTAATTATAGTAGCGAAATTTTGTTTTAAGTTGACCAGTCCGGCTATTCACTTGATGATTATCAGTAAAGTAGATATCTCCTCCTGGCCACGTTATGGGAGCTTAGCAGGACAAGTCTAGTGGTGGGGCTGCCACCTTAGAGCCTCTGGACATGCTCTTCTGTGTATTATCCCCGCAGAAATGATTGCTCCTTCCGATCTTACAGTCGTTGGAGACTTCACTCTTGTTACCCCGAGTATGGGCTCTTTATTTATGTCTCTGGAGAGAGAGATGCCACTTCTGCCAGTTCCGCCGAGTTGGGATTATTTCTTCGTCGCCTTCGCTGCCTTTGTGGTCTTCATCCGTAACCCTGGATAAGGGTAAAGCGTTATACCCCGCAATACTGGGTTCTTAACAGAACTTAGTCACCGACTTAAAGTCGGGTCCACCCCCGCGACATGGACGCGTCTGCTAAGAATTACCTAAGTGGATTCAAGGAAGGTGTCCCTGATTACCCTTAGGCCGGGCTAATGTATGATACCACGAACAAAGGCATTAATGACAGCATAAAAGAACAGGTGAACAATTTCAATTATTTGGGATGCAACGTATCATACTGCCAGAGAGAAGATATTAATATTAAATTAAATAAATTCTACAGAATGTGCGGCACTATAAAAAGAACACTGAAAAATAAAACACTACAGAGTACACAGTTAAAATTTTATAAAGTGATGGCGGTACCTACCTTAACATATGCAAGTGAGAACTGGACTCTTAATCGTGCAGACAGAAGGAAAATAGAAACTGCAGAAATGAAGTTCTTCCGTTCAATAGCAGGACAGGAAACGAAATGAAGATATTAGAAAAGACTTAAATATTTTTAATTTAACAAATAGAATCGAAAGCATGAGAAATGGCTGGTATGAGCACTTTCGAAGAATGCCTACGGACAGAATCCTCCAACAGTTACTACAATACAAACCAAGAGGACGTAGAAGCGTTGGACGCTCAATCACTAGATGGGAGGACTCATTAAATTTCGCTTGATGTGAAAACAGGTCAAAAGGCCTAAATTCATGACGCAGAAGAAGAAGAAGAAGAAGAAGAAGAAGAAGAAGAAGAAATTTTGTTTTGATTGTACTGAACATACCTGCAGGACAGGGCTGCGTGCGTGCGTGCGTGCGCGATTTAGTCAGTCAGTCTACAAGCAGAGCTAGTGCTGAGCGTTACCGCAGACTGTACTGTGCAGGGGCGGCTTTCGAAGAGGGGCTGCGGAGCTGCAGCACCCCCAGACATTTGTGGCTCTTGTCTCGTTTTATGTTGTGAAAAACATTTATTATACACTCTCTATTTAGCGGCTCGAATTTTTTAAATCATTTCGCTCTCAATGACATGCACCCAATCGTTAGTGAAGTCACTTCCTCCCCTGGTGCTGCCAGAGCGAAACCAGAGACAAGGACTGTAGGGTGAAGCCACTTCCTCCCCTGGAGCTGCCAGTCTCGTCTCGGATGCTTTGCGCTCTAGTTTTACCCCTCCTCCCTGCCGTGAATCCAGTTTCCAGTCGCTGCAAAATTTGCAGCAGTTTGTCAGTAGCGCGCAGTTTTAAATACATTTTCTTTAATGTTGTGAGTATAACAAGTGCAACGATGTTTAATTCTGTACAATATTTACAGTCTATTCAGTTCAGTACCTTAACAATTCAGGAGAAATGTGAAATTAAGTGCCCATCAGTTGAATCTCATAATGGAAAGAGCCGCTAAACAAAATACAAAGGCTCGCATATTTTTTGCTGATTTATCAAGTATCACTGCTTTCTTCTCTCGATCTCCACACAGTCTGTATTAGATTAATGTGTTTCGAACACAATTCCATCAGCTGGGGCAACAAGATGGAGTTTTAAAATAAGAACAGTAAACGTTGTTCATGAGAAGAAGGAGCCATTGCTAGAATTTTTTCAAACCATAATGGAATCTGAAACATCTAACATCACAATAAATTAGGAAAGCCCCCTGGTGCGTACTCTTGAATATCCTGAATTCAATTTCTGGCTCAGTTTTTTTTTTTCATTTACTGATGTATCATGTATATATATATATATATATATATATATATATATATATATATATATATTATACAACCAACTACAACATCGCCAGTTAGATATTTCTAAGGTTAAAATCTGCATATAAAAATTAAATTATGGTTTATTTAACGACACTCGCAACTGCAGAGGTTATATCAGCGTCGCCGGTGTGTCGGAATTTTGTCCGCAGGATTCCTTTAAATGCCAGTAAATCTACTGACATGATTAATAAGTATTTAATGAATTTCAATCTTAAGACATATAAACTTGCAAATGTTTATTTGCTATTTAATAACACTATATGAACGTTTTCGCCGTTTAGGCCATCTTCAGATATAACAAAACATATTATCTGGACCTATGATAACATATTATGCAAATAACAAGGAAAATAGAGAACAATATATGTGGTACATGAAATTCATGAGCTTTATGTAAATATAACATGAAACAGGATGAATATTGAGATAATCTTTGAATTTGAACTTAGACTGGACGAATATTTTATTTTATACATATAGCTCATGTTACAATTAATATACAATGTTTAAAATTTGTCAATGATATTAATTTTAAATTTAAAATGATGATAATAAAATATTTAAAGTAATCATGGCTGAAAGTTGTCGTAAGTTACAAGACAGTATGCGTAGTTAATGTTCTTGTGTTTTGTAATTATTTCGCTAAGAGAGGCCGTTGGCATTTGAATGAATGTTGTTTGACACTAATGACTACTTTACAATTGATATACAGTGATTAAATTAGTCAATGTTAAAATTTAATTTTATAATGAAGATAATAAAATATTTAGAGTAATCATGGCTGGGAATTGTCGTAAGTTCAAGATAGTTTTCGTAGTTGATGTTGTGTGTTTTGTAATTGTTTCACTTAGAGGTCATTGACTTTGAAATGGATACTCTAATGTGATGACATCCTATTACGTGTTCTCAGGTTTATTGAAGTATAAATGAAGAAGTTCTATAAATTTGTGTGTACTGGTGTTGATGTGTTGGAGGTTTTAAGAGGGGCGGGCGGGCGGGCGGACGGACGGACGGACGGGCGGACGGACGGACGGACGGACAGACAGACAGACAGACAGACAGACAGACAGACAGACAGACAGACAGACAGACAGACAGACAGACAGACAGACAGACAGACAGACAGATAGATAGATAGATAGATAGATAGATAGATAGATAGATAGATAGATAGATAGATAGATAGATAGATAGATAGATAGATAGATAAGAAATAAATAAATACCGTAAATAAATATCTGATGACTATCGCGGAACACCGCCTTGTACTGGAAAAAAGAGCGCCCTGTTCATTGAGAAACAACATCCACTCCCTAGAGATATGTTTTGATTGGAAACGAAAACAGAGGCAACTGATGTTTATGGAATTATAATTGCTTCATGAATCAGCGTTATGATAACTTACAGGGCACTCCTAAATGAGACATCAATGTTTATGTGTGTTAGTTAGAGTACAATGTTTTAGTTGTGACAGTTCTTATCGCCTGTGGTGAGAGAGCAGACTGCAGTTCCACAGGCCCACAGATAGGAAATTCCGATAAACAGTTGCCAGCTGTCACGTCTAAGCAACTGCACTGAACATTTGGGTGGTGATTAATCTGAAATGGGGCTTTTGTCGAAAATTAGTTGATGAAAACTTAATTTTTATATGTTTTATGTGAATATTTGAAAATATTTATTTACATTAAAATATTCAAAATATGTTTTATATGAAATAAAATTTAAAATATGTGCTCAGGTGACCTCGTCCGAAACTTAAAACACAATTACGAGTTTCTTTTAGAGTACAAATAAAATATTTACCTAAGAATCCCAGGCCTAATTATTGTCTTGTTAAGATAAACAGTTAACGATGAAACCTGAAACCAGCAATCATAAACGTTCGCATGTATAATATTCTCCATGTATGTCTGTGCTGCTGGATATATGTATGCGTTTGGATAGATGGATATATATATATATATATATATATATATATATATATATATGAGCCGTTCAGAGCAAAAGTGGTGTAAGTAAAAATTGGGTAATGAGGTTTAAAGTAAAAATTCTGTAAAATACAGCGCAAAGTAGCAATTATAGTCCGATCATCGGTTCTGTGCCCCAGTAAGATATGCGAACTGAACCCTTATTCCTTTTCACCCTTGGCAATTCATTTCTCCCCCTGTATTCCTCTCTCTCTCTTTTCTACCCCTCTCTCTTTCTCTCCCCCACTACTCACAATTTTGAGCCTTCTTGCGGGACAGTTTATTTGCACTTGCAGTCCAGTGTTGTCAACTCAACATGAATACTGTAGCACGGAGTGGTGAAAGAAATATTATTAAACAAGTAATAGCATTTTGCATAAGTCAATCAGCGTCATTAGACCTACTTAAATTAAATTATGAATAAGTAATAATTAATCTTACAGTATTATAAGCAATATTCAAGAGACATGACAGTGTTTGACGGAAGTTTGGCAACATCCCTATTCGTCAAGGTTCGTGGCCTGCTGTTTGACGTAGTGGGAGAGAAACGGGTGGAATGGGGTGAGTAGAGGCGTTAACTTTTCCAAGAACGACGACAGCGCTGAAGGGGCATAGATCCGATGGTACGACAATAATATGACCTTCTTGCTATCCACTGACTACTAATAGTTTAAATAAATTGAATATTAATTGCTACTTTGCGCTGTATTGTACAGAATGTTTACTTTAAACCTCATTACTCATTTTTTACTTACATCACTTCTGATCTGAAAGGCTCAAATATGCTAGTATTTTCATTTTCCTTCTTATTCTTCACCATTCCCTCTTTTTCTTATCTTTCTTTTCCCCTTCTTTTTCCATCTCAATTTCCTTTTCTCACCTAATATCCTTCTCTTTACTTCCCTCCTCTTTTTTCTTTTTCCTTTCTTCTTCATTTGCTTGTCTTGCTTTTAATTTTGTGGATTATTACAGCGTTTTCGCACCCTCCTGGTACGCTAAACGCTTAACGCTATGATGGCGTCATTGATGGAAGAGCCAATCAGAGCCATTCACCTCACGTTATTTCAATAGCGAATCCGCTATCTTTAGTTGGATAACGTGGATGAACGAAGTTTACCGTAGGCCTAATTCGGTATTAAAAATGGCATCTCGTATGAGATTTACCACTGTGGGCGATATTCACTTGTTCAGAACAGCTCAAGATGGACGTTATCATGCTCAGGAAAGAATTTTTCGTTTAGATTCCAATAGTACTCCGTCAAGCGAAAACGCTCCTTTGTTTAATTCGCTGTAAATCGGATACCAATAAAGATTTTGAGTAGCGACCACATTTAAAAGTAATTTCCATCTTTTCTCAACGTTTCTTTCGCTTCGATCTCCACCTAACGTGTAAAATAAACTTTGCCGCTTAGGCCTACCAGTTTTTGAAGGTGTAAATATCTATTCTGAACAGATCACATCGTAATTAGTATTTTTTCTCTCACTTTTCAAAATAAACATTTTCATTTCGAATTTTTTTCTATGCTTTCCTTACACACTAACTATTCCGTACCATTCCGTTGTCAGAAATCTCGGCATTTTCTTGGACGAAAATTTAAATTGGGAATGCCAAATAAAGGAAATATCCAAGAGAGTGTGCAAACCCTCGTACTACCACTGTTTGAGTATTGCGACGTAATACTTACAGACTTGACAACTGACCTTTCGAACAAGCTGCAGCGTGTGCACAATATGTGTGTCAGATTCATCAGCAATGCTCACAAATTTTATCACATTACACCCTCGTTCAAATCTTTATCCTGGCTGCAACTTAGTAACCTTAGAACACTTCATTCGCTGTCTCTTCTGTTTCGAGTTCTCCACACTTCTACTCCAAATTACCTTCGTTCCCGGTTTAACTACTTATCCTCCAATCACAATCTAAACACCAGATCACAGGAGAGCCAAATCCTAGCAATTCCTGCCCATAGAACATCCCACTATTCATCCTCTTTTACTGTCTCAGTTCCCCGTGAATGGAATTCTCTACCTCAGAAGATTAGGGGCTGCCAGACAATAACCACTTTCAAGAAAAGGCTAAACGATTTCTTACGGGCGCAGTCAAATTGAAATTAAACTTGTGATCGAGCTTAATAATTTAATTTAATTTAGATATGACTATCATTACTATTATTATTTTATTATTATGATTATTATTATTATTATTACATAATTATTTTATTGGTGTTGTAAAGACGAAAAGAATTGTCATTGTATTATATTAATTATGTATTATATTGTCTTGTATTTGTAGTAATGTATTGCTTTGAATTGTATTGTATCGTATTAATTTTGTTATATTCATAGCACTGTAGTAATTTTTATCATACTGGTTGAGTGGAAGAGAAGGCCGAATGGCCTTAACTCTGCCAGTTAAAATAAACCATTATTATTATTATTATTATTATTATTATTATTATTATTATTATTATTATTATTATTATTATTATTATTATTATTATAACGTTCTTACTAATAAAAATTCTATATACAGACGTTTAACTATCTTATACTTATACAATGAGTAGCTCGTTTATAAGTGGTGTGTAAATTCCTTACTAATAATCACTACATACGTCGTGTATAACAGTATAACTGTTACACAGCTACGTCATAGTTTCATCATTACTTCATTACGAAAGGTAACAGAATATCTGAGGTTCTCTATTGCATCCGGTAGAGCGCTCTAGTGTGCCGTGTTAAGTATCGATAGTACAACTGGCTCTGATCGATTACCACACTATATTTTGGTCAAAGAGTACAAGCTACAGCAATATTATTTTAATTATCCTGTGCTCTTTGGTTTGTTCTTTTGTGGCTACAAGGCAACCATCATTCATAAAACGACAGTCTATACGAACAGCTGTTAGAGGGGCGGCCATTTTTTCTCTATATACAAAGCTTAAACAAGGGTTTTCGTGTATATAACTACTGCAAAGTAATTCCCATTGTATAGTTATAGTCTATCGGTCTTACTAATAAAAACTCTATATACAGACGTTTAAGTGTCTTATACTTATACAATGAGTAGCTTATTTATACGTCGTGTGTAAATTCCTTACTAATAATCACTACATATGTCGCGTATAACAGTACAACTGTTACACAGCTACGTCATAGTTTCGTCATTACTTCGTTACGAAAGATAATAGAATATCTGAGGTCCTCTATTGCATCCGGTAGAGCGCTCTAGTGTGGCGTGTTAAGTATCGATAGTACAACTGGCTCTAATCGATTACCATACTATATTTTGGTCAAAGAGTACAAGCTACAGTAATATTATTCTGTGATCTTTGATTTGTTCTTCTTTGGTTACTAGGCAACCATAATCATAAAATGACAGTCGATACGAACAGCTGTTAGAGGGGCGGCCATTTTTTCTCTATATACAACGCTTAAACAAGGGGTTTCGTGTATATAACTACTGCAAAGCAATTCCCATTGTATAGTTACAGGCTGTTTATACGTCCATCGCTTATGCATGGTTTATTATTAACGTTTTCTGTCCCAACTCTGCATAAGTCTCGTATAAAAACTATACACGGTTTATTAGCAAGACTCTATGTTATCAATTAAAAAAATAACAGCGCGATTGATTGACTATTATAAGAGCTATGACATGGTAAATGTTAGCAGAACGGGAAATATCGTATAATTGAAACAACAAGAGCCTTAAAGTCAAGGAATACGTGCACCGATCCTTTTCGATTCTTTTCGAAGTTTTACGAACATAAACGTCACAAAATATGTCACTACTGACGACAGCGTTAGACGTTTAGCGGATGTTTGAGGATTAATATATGGGTGAGAATGAGTACAGGAAAGACGTTAAAGGTACGTACAATTGTGTTACTTCGTCTCTTAAGTAGTAGATAAATACAATAATTCAATACTCAATCGTAGTATTAAAATACAGACAAACTGAATGTACGGGGTATCATACATTACATTTTGCTTAACTATAATATATAATTGTGAATTTAGGAATATAAGTTAAATATAGTAAAAATAACCTATAATTTCCATATTAATGACAAGGTATTGGAGATCACTAAATTTAGACAGAAAGGGGCAACTGGTACAGTAAACATAACCTATAATTTCAACATGTATAAATATCCGTGCGGTGCAACTGAAACTTATTGAAAAGTGCATAAATGAATGTACAAGAATTTCGCAATATTTAATCGAAATAAAGGCAGGTATTACACATACGAACAACGTAATTTTCACACCATAAATAATATTACACCATAACTCGCAAGTGAATTGTCTGAAGTGTCTCATAATTATTGTTTTAAATTTTATGAAAGGAATTACACTACATTTTAGAGAAATATATGTTACTGTTTATGCATTCCAACTAATTTATATGGTTGAAACGCCGCCCTTCGCGATAGGGTTAAGCGAGTTACATGGTCTGCCTTAAGGCATGTATTAGATCACGATGACTGTGGCACAGTCTATTGTTCCTAGTACTCACAGCGCTCCAAGCGGCTAGCAACTACAGCGAGAATTGCAAAAAATTATCCCAAGCTTCGTGGCTATATATATTACGCTGTGGTTATACAGGGACATCATTTTATTTTTACTTGCATTTTTATTGTACCTGCATTTCTGAATGTACTTCACTCTCACCCCTTCACTAATGTCCTTGCTCCCATCTGACACACACACTTAAGGCCGCTGTTGCATTCGAAGTCTTCAAGCAGTGAAGTAAACATTGCAGTGTATAGTGTGTTTCAGAAATATGGTTGCGTTTTCTATAGAAGAAAGAACCTATATTAATAATATCGTACTAAAATTTATATTGAAGAAACGATAAATTAAATTTCAGAGAATATGCTTCAAAATGTTTTTAATAATATGCGTAAAGAATTGAAGCCTGCATTGTAATGAACGGCAACCATTTTCAGCAACTTGTTTAAAAATTCAGATTAGCTTATTTTGAATTGAGGTGGCTAGAAGCAAAGGAATGCTAGTGACATTTGTAATAACATGAGTTAAGTGCATCCAGTGTAAGCTAAAGTATCTAAAATTTTAGTGGCAAAGGGATATTTTAATCGCACCACACATTAAAATTTAAATAAAAATTTCACCGGTTTTACGAAAGCTTAAATATGTATACCCCATTTTCTCAAAAGTAACAAGTGCACTTACAGCCCTTTACTTATGAGCTCCTCAATTTAAATGCACTCTCTATATTGTATGTTAACATCAATAATTAATATGCTAAATAAAGTAGACATTACATAACGAACATAGCCGCCTAAAAAGTTGAGTTTTTGACAAAAAAAAAAGTTACTACTCTACTTTATTTTGATAAATTCCGTAAAAGTGATGATCAAACTGAAAATCGTAATATCGTATTTCCCTACAACATAAATAGATACACTACTTTTCTCTCCTCCTATACCTAGTAAAATGATTTGTTTACATATTGCACTAGTAACATCAAACTCCTGTGATGGAAGGGGGCAACAGTGTTTCCGAGTATAGCCAGGTTAATGTTAAAAATGTTGTTAAAAATAAAGTGATGTCCCTGTACGTTTAGCGGGCGTCAAAGATGCGAAAAGTCTGTGGTAACCATAAGGATAAACACAAAAAAAAATATCACTGTGGTGTTCGGGACGAGAATCTGAGTCAACTACGACACTGAATGTGATCACACGGATTTATAAATAATTAAGAGAACGCCCTACCACTCTTTCCCATGTCAGAATGATAAATTTCGGAAACAGAAGTGTTACAATCCATTAATCTTACAATACGAGTGTTTTATTTATGCAAGAGAAGGCTGTTCGCTATCTGCAAGATAGGCAATAACCCGAACTTGAGTCGGTCTGCCCCTCAAACGAGGAGTCGCTCACGTCCTGGGGGTGGGAGGGGGGCGAGATAAGGAGGGAAGCTGCGTGTGGACCACAGCCATGACAAATGTCCTTCTCTCGCAAGGTTTGGCTCAGACAATGGCTGCAACCGTGCGCCTGTCGTATCCCCAGCCAAATGCAATTAAGCTGCGCCATTTTTATCACCAACTTGAACCACCCTTTCTCACGGATGGTCCTGGAATTAGCGCGTTCAAAGTAATGACAATGCTGTAGTGAAATAGGGTAATGAAGTTGTTGACTGAAGACACGGAATAATGAGATAGACGTCAACACAAATCTACTGAAAACCTATGCGAGCCTGTCCGCTTTGTTTAACGTAGCAATCTTTTGTTACGAACAACGGCTTTTATTTTTTATCCCCCAGCTCTTTGACTCTTAAGAACAAAGCTATTAAACACAGCCAGAGTAGATTATATAAAGTTATGACTCTCCCCGCCGTGTTATGTGGGGATGAGCGGCGGTATTAAATAAGAGGATAAAAGGCATATTATAGCATCAAGAAGAGAATTCTTAAGATGAAACTCTATTCCAGGAAAGTGATACGATCTAGGACGGATACATAGAGGATGTATTGGATATTGGAATCTAATAAAACTGGACATATGAGAAAGACGTTACACAGTGCGGAAATAAATTCATAAGACATAACCCAAGGGAAAAATTCAGAAAAAAGGCCACCGTTTGGGGATGTAAGAGCAATGAGTATATCGATTATTTAGAACGTAAATGGAATAAGTATTGTTCTATGTTCTTCTTTACTGGAAGGGATGAAGTAACGTTAGCGACACCGAATAGAGGTACGTTAGTGGGAAGAAGTAAGGGACAGAAAAGTTATAACTTAAGAGGTTGGTGCATGAGTGACAAAACATAGGGAAGTGATAAAGTGAAAAAGGTATGCATGAATGGCAAACATAGGAAAGTGATAAAGTGAAAAAGGTATGCATGAGTGAAAAAACATAGGAAAGTGATAAAGTGAAAAATGGTATGCATGAGTGACAAAACATAGGAAAGTGATAAAGTGAAAAAGGTATACATGAGAGACAAAACATAGGAAAGTGATAAAGTGAAAAAGGTATGAGTGACAAAACATAGGAAAATTATAAAGTGAAAAAGGTATGCATGAGTGACAAAACATAGGAAAGTGATAAAGTGAAAAAGGTATGCATGAGTGACACAACATAGGAAAGTGATAAAGTGAAAAAGGTATGCATGAGTGACAAAACATAGGAAAGTGATAAAGTGAAAAGGGTGTTCATGAGTGACAAACCATAGGAAAATTATAAAGTGAAAAAGGTATGCATGAGTGACAAAACATAGGAAAGTGATAAAGTTAAAAAAGAATGCATGAGTGACAAAACATAGGAAAGTGATAAAGTGAAAAAGGTATGCATGAGTGACAAAACATAGGAAAGTGATAAAGTGAAAAAGGTATGCATGAGTGACAAAACATAGGAAAGTGATAAAGTGAAAAAGGTATGCATGAGTGACAAAACATAGGAAAGTGATAAAGTGAAAAAGGTATTCATGAGTGACAAAACATAGGAAAGTGATAAAGTGAAAAAGGTATGCATGAGTGACAAAACATAGGAAAGTGATAAAGTGAAAAAGGTATTCATGAGTGATAAAACGTAGGAAAGTGATAAAGTGAAAAAGGTATGCATGAGTGACAAAACATAGGAAAGTCATAAAGTGAAAAATGGTATGCATGAGTGACAAAACATAGGAAAGTGATAACGTGAAAAAGGTATTCATGAGTGGCAAAACATAGGAAAGTGATGAAGTGAAAATGGTATTCATGAGTGACAAAACATAGGAAAGTGATAAAGTGAAAAAGGTATTCATGAGTGACAAAACATAGGAAAGTGATAAAGTGAAAATATTATGCATGAGTGATAAAACTTAGGAAAGTGATAAAGTGAAAACAGTATGCATGAGTGAGAAACTTAGGAAAGTGATAAAGTGAAAATAGTATGCATGCGTGACAAAACTTAGGAAAGTGATCAAGTGAAAATAGTATGCATGAGTGACAAAACTTAGGAAAGTGATAAAGTTAAAATAGTATGCATGAGTGATAAAACTTAGGAAAGTGATAAAGTTAAAATAGTATGCATGAGTGATAAAACTTAGGAAAGTGATAAAGTTAAAATAGTATGCATGAGTGACAAAACTTAGGAAAGTGATAAAGTGAAAATAGTATGCATGAGTGATAAAACTTGGGAAAGTGATAAAGTGAAAAAGGTATGCATGAGTGACAAAACATAGGAAAGTGATAAAGTGAAAAAGGTATGCATGAGTGACAAACCATAGGAAAATTATAAAGTGAAAAAGGTATGCATGAGTGACAAAACATAGGAAAGTGATAAAGTGAAAATAGTATGCATAAGTGACAAAACATAGGAAAGTGATAAAGTGAAAAAGGTATGCATGAGTGACAAAACATAGGAAAGTGATAAAGTGAAAAAGGTATGCATGAGTGACAAAACATAGGGAAGTGATAAAGTGAAAAAGGTATGCATGAGTGACAAAACATAGGGAAGTGATAAAGTGAAAAAGGCATGCATGAGTGACAAAACATAGGAAAGTGATAAAGTGAAAATAGTATGCATAAGTGACAAAACATAGGAAAGTGATAAAGTGAAAAAGGTATGCATGAGTGACAAAACATTGGAAAGTAATAAAGTGAAAAATTTATGCATGAGTGACAAAACATAGGAAAGTGATAAAGTGAAAATAGTATGCATAAGTGACAAAACATAGGAAAGTGATAAAGTGAAAAAGTATGCATGAGTGACAAAACATAGGAAAGTAATAAAGTGAAAAATTTATGCATGAGTGACAAAACATAGGAAAGTGATAAAGTGAAAAAGGCATGCATGAGTGACAAAACATAGGAAAGTGATAAAGTGAAAATAGTATGCATAAGTGACAAAACATAGGAAAGTGATAAAGTGAAAATAGTATGCAAATCTGTTGTGAATAGTGGTGATTTAGGCTTTCTGTATACTTCCGTACAAATAATGCGCCGGAAGATGTGATAAGAAAACGTTATATTCATCTTACCTTTTATCAAAGCATATGTTGAAAATGATGTCTACTTTCTTAATCGGATAACATATAATGGTCCCCTGTATTGTCCACTGCATAGTTTCAATTGTTTAGGAACTATACCTTGGCTGCAAAATCTTGAGCTATGAGTTCTAAGCAAGGAAACCACACAAAGGAGGAGAAAGCTGCGGTATAGAATTTAATGACATTCTCTGCAATTCACTCTCCGCTCTGAAATGTTGGCTGATCGTGTGGTCATTCAATTAATCGAACCACAGTCTCGCGCTAATGACAGTTCGGGGAACTGCACGCAGGACTATCTGAGCAGCTTTAGGTTCAATGCCTCCAACAGAATTTCAACTTAAATCCACAATATAGTAATACTTTGTACAGGGACATCATTTTATTTTCACTTCAATTTTTATTTTACCTGAGTTTTTTAATGTACTTCACTCCAACCCCTCTACTAGTAAACTTCCAACCGTTCTCCACACAGAACCAAGGCAGCGTATGCGATCATAGTAAGCAGTACTGAGTTAGTGAGTATAGTACGTTCCAGAAATATGTTCGCGTTTTCCAGTGACGAAAGAGCTTTCAATATTGAATCATATTTTCTCACAGGCACCGTCGTCCGTTTGCCTACGTCGCATCCCGGTTTCCTCCACTCGCTTCTGCTCGCCCTTCTGTAAAGGTTAGTGGCTGGGCTGCCTTAGCTCTTTCCTGAAAACATTACTTTCTGTTAGGAATTGGACGTCTACCTAATGTTATACAACTGTTTAAAATAACTTAAATAAAAGGGCCTCGTTAAGTAATTAATTGTCACGTGATTTCCTCTCTTTCTATGACCCTGCTACATAACCACTTGGACGGACAGTAGATATCATGTCTGAGTGATTTTATCTTTTCGGATCGGGCAGAAGTGAAGATTGAATTTACAGTACGTAAGGTACTCTTTTATAGAGTAGGTACAGAATTATTTCAACATGAGTTACTGATGCGAAGTACGAACCTGATAATTGGAATTAGATACAGTAATCTATAGTGCGATAATATGCACATTAGAACTGAAGCTTGTATCGAAATGAACGGCCACCATTTTCAAAAATGTGTTTAAATATCCATATTACTTACTTACTGGCTTTTAAGGAACCCGGAGGTTCATTGCCGCCCTCACATAAGCCCGCCATTGGTCCCTATCCTAAGCAAGATTAATCCAGTCTCTACCATCATATCCCACCTCCCTCAAATCCATTTTTATATTATCTTCCCACCTACGTCTCGGCCTCCCCAAAAGTCTTTTTCCCTCCGACCTCCCAACTAACACTCTACATGCATTTCTGGATTCGCCCATACGTGCTACATGTCCTGCCCATCTCAAACGTCTGGATTTTATGTTCCTAATTATTTCAGGCGAAGAATACTTACATTTACTTTTTAATTTAACTTCATTCTCTATATTGTACGCTAATGTGCTGTAGACATTATAATATACACTGCATAATGGATACGTCCGAATGGATAGTTCAGTTCGTAAGTAAAAACAGTTATTGTGAATACAGTACTGTATTTTGATTAAACAAAAATATATAATGAAAATTATCAAACTGAAAATCGCGATATTTCCTAGTTTACATAAATGGATTAACTACTTTTCTTCCCTCCTATACCTAGTAAAGTGATTTGTTTGTATTTGACGCCAATATCATCTAACTCGTGGAAGGGGGTAGCAAACGGTGTTTCCGGTTCTCAACCAAGGGTATAGCCAGGTTAATATTAGAAATGTTAGTAAAAATAAAATGATGTCCCTGTATATTTTACTGTATCATTTGATCCATACAACATTAGTATGTATAATGTAAAACTCTTCCCTATGTAGTCTATTTCAACTAGACTATGATTGGTTTCTTTCTGTGTAAAACTCAGTAGGCCTGTAGAAATACTGATGGGTTTGAAATTGGTACGTGGGAAACTCCTAATTCTACAGACGTAATTATGCGTAAAAGCCCAGTGTTTGGTCACATTTATGTGGAAAGAAGCAATAGGTACATATTGGTACTTTCGTATCTTTTGCTTACAGCAGCGGTGGCCAAAAGAACGGCAGTGATTACACGCGAGAAATAATCTATGAAGTAAAGAGACGGGGGAGAGGTACTTCGTATGGAAACTGCAACCAGTGGTGGTTCGTACACTAACATTGAGTTCCTCATCAACTCGCTAATAAAAATTGCAAACTTTGCTGTATCAGTAATGTCACTACCGTCATCAAGAGCCAATAATATATAAACTAGTGGCTTGTACAGCAAATGCTGCAAACTAAGTTCGTTAGACGTTCAAATAAAAATTTTTCAGATTTATTTTAAACGAAAAATACCAAACATTTTGAAAATTATTTGCTTCCATAATAATGAAACATACTACCTCTGAATGCTATTTTTATGCCAAATGCTTTTTCTTGCACCTATCTACCTTCAGTTTTTGAGTTTCAACGCGAAAACGCAAGTAACAATGTCAGGACGATCAGTGGGTTTTTCTTGTGGGAGTGAAGCAATAGCTATTTCAGGTCATTGTGGACTGTAGGTGAGAGTTAAAGAAAGTCAGATTTTCTATGCTTTGGAACAGTAGACATACCATCTTGGTGCAGCTGCTGCATGTAGAGCTTAGAATGTAGAGGGTAAAATCATTTTATCCTGCTAAGAGATCTTGCTGAAATGATCAGGATACTACAAAATTTTCTAGGCCTCTTATTTTATCAGTAAATAATACCGTCTTTCCTTAGGAACTGTAATTTTTGCGCTCTCTCGAGCCAATACTGAATCTACACCACGCCGCCATTAAATATATGAAAAAGACCCAACCCCTTTGATTAATAACTATAAAATATTTGATTTTTAATAATAATAATAATAATAATAATAATAATAATAATAATAATAATAATAATAATAATAATAATAATAATATTTTACGAAAGTTTTGTAGTTTATATATTAACATCATGGCATTAACTATAATAATAATAATTCATTTTAATGGTAATAATGTCATCAAACCAACTCTAGTTTTGTAGATTTTAATATCCAATACCAGCTGTTCTCAGAAATTTACACACAGCAGAATCAAACCTGTAAATAATTTTTAGTAAGTCTTGGAGCTTTTCATAACCAATAATTGAATTTGAACTCTAAATATGTCAGCAATCCTGTAGGTCATGGCCTTCGTATAATAGCCTATTGTTTATTGTAGTGTGTGTTTTTTTTTATTTTGAAATGCAATTAGTTCTCACAACTGACGAAAGATGGATTTTGTAAAATAGAAAAAAATTATGTAGGAAAACTGACATTTCACTGAAAACTACTATTTTTCTGAAAAACTTTGGGTTCTAAGGTTCAAAATGAGGGGTTATTTATTAAAATCCGTTCAGCCGTTGTCCCATAATTTCCATTACCAGTTCAAATTATATATATATATATATATATATATATATATATATATATATATATATATATATATATATATATATACTAGTGGCTTGTGCAGCAAATGCTGCAAACTAAGTTCATTAGACGTTCAAATAAACATTTTTCAGATTTATTTTCAATGAAGAATACCAGACATTCTGAAAGTTATTTGCTACCATAACAATGAAAGATACTCTCTCTCGAGCCATTACTGAAGAGAACCACGCATATAATATCTACACCACACCGCCATTAAATATATGAAAAAGACCCAACCCCACTTGATTAATAACTATGAATATATTTGATTTTTAATAATTGTATTATCTTACGTAAGTTTTATAGCTTTCAGTAACATATATTATATATACTATATAGCCGCCACTCAGTAAAATATAGAAATCGAAATCTAATTTAAGTTATTCTCTACATCTAGTTATATAACCCCAAAACGTTTCACTTTCATATCATCAATATAGCATTAATATGTATAATGAATGAAAAATAGTCACATCATGACATTAACTACAATAATATTTAAATTCTAATAGTAATAATGTCATCAAACCACCTCAAGTTTTGTAGTTTTTAATATCCAATACACAGCTGTACCCAGAAAATTACACACCACAGAATCGAACCTGTAAATTATTTTAATAAGTTAAGTTTTTAATAACCAATTTAATTTGAGCTCTAAATATGTCAGGATTCTTGCAGATCATGGCCTTCGTGTAATATTGTTTACTGTAATGTGTGTTTTGTTTTATTCTGAAATGCAACACGGCCGACTTGATACTCGCTTCGCTTCTCCTGAATGCAATTAGCTAGTTCTCAAAACTGACGACAGATGGATTTTGGAAAATATGAAAATTATGTAGGAAAATTGACATTTCACTGAAAATTACTATTTTTCTCAAAAACTTTGGGTTCCAAGCTCCAAAATGAGGGGTTCTTTATTAAAATCCGTTCAACCGTTGTCCCGTAATTTCCATTACCAATTCAAATTATATATATATATATATATATATATATATATATATATATATATATATATATATATATGAATTTTCTTGCCTTTTTTAATATTCCTCATGAACACAATCACAAATCTCCTGAATTCTCTTCTGGATATTTAGTCGAGAAAGCACAGTTTTTCAAAATTAATTAACAACTTTCATTGGACAAATTATTTCAGCCACCTTGATCATTACGTTTTTAAATCTTCCTCGCGGAGTAACTTAGATATTCAGGAAAGGACAGTATACAGACAGTCCGCGAAAAGTAAATACACTTCGAAGAAATATAATTCTTGCTTCACTTAAGTTTTTTTTCTTCAAATTTTTACATGATTATCATATGGCTTCCTTAAATATACAGGGACATCATTTTATTTTTACTTCAATTTTTATAGTACCTGAGTCTTTTAATGTACTTCACTCCCACCCCTTCTACTAATGAAGTTCAACCGTCCTCCACATAGATCCAAGACTTCATATACAGTCATAGTAGCCTTACGGTCATAGTAAACAGTACGTTCCAAAAATATGTTCGCGTTTTCCAGTGACGAAAGAGCTTTGAATATTGCATCATTTTCCATTTGCCTACGTCGCATCCCGGTTTCCCCTACCTGCTTCTATTCGTCTCTCTGTAAATGCTAGTGGCTGGGCTGTCTTAGCTCTTTTCTGAGAATATTAATTTCTGTTAGGAATTGGACGTATACGTAATATTATAACCATACAATTATTTAAGTTAACTTAAATAAAAGGGCCTCGTTGAGTAATTAACAGTCACGCGATTTCCTCCCTTTCTACGACGCTGCGACGTAACCACTTGGACGGACAGTAGATAGTATGTCTGAGTAATTTTATCTTTTCGGATCGGGCAGAAGTGAAGATTGAATTTACAGTACATAAGGTCTCTTTTATAGAGTAGGTACAGAATTATTTCAACATGAGTTACTGATACGAAGTACGAATTGGTAATTGGAATTACGTACAATAGTCTATAGTGCGATAACATGCACATTAGAACATTAGAAATGAACGGCCACCATTTTCAAAAATTGTGTTTAAATATCCATATTATGATTATTTTGCAATTTAACTTCATTCTCTATAGTGTACGCTAATGTGCTGTAGACAGTATAATATACACTGCATAATGAATACGTCCGCATGAAAAACTCAGTTCGTGAGTAAAAACACTCATTGTTAATACTGCACTGTATTTTGATTAAACAAAAACCTAATGAAAATTATGAAACTCAAAAGCGCGATATTTCCTAGTTTACGTAAATGGATGAACTACGTTTCTTCCCTCCTATACCCAGTAAAGTGATTTGTTTGTATTTTACGCCAGTATCATCGAACTCCAGTCGTGGAAGGGGTAGCAAACGGTATTTCCGGTTCTTAATCGTTGATCCAAAGGTATAACCAGGTTAATATTAGAAATGTTGGTAAAATAAAATGATGTCCCTGTAGATTTCATATACAGTGAATGCAAAAAGTGTTGGTACTCTCAGAAAATTCAGATTATAATACACTTTAAGGAGAATCGCAGGATCTGAGAATACAATAATGCACTAGTTATGAATAGTAAATTCTGACTCTCACGAATATGCTATCTATAAAAGTAACAAAATTAGTACAATATTTGGAAAATTAAATTAAACTCCGTAATGATACATAAGTCGGCACAACAAGTGATCGTACACCTGGAGTAATCATACTAAAAGAAGAGGTGGAGGGGGTGGTGTTGCCAGTACTCGTTTGTGTGCCTCTGTGTGTGCAGCAGTGATAGGGAGAGAGCTCCGTCAGTAGTGAATGAAGAGCTGAAACGTCAAAATGGGCAGCAACCGTAAAGAAACAAGTGAGGAGACAAGAAAAGTTACTATTAAAATGCATAAACATTACAAATCGTTAATTGAAATATCAGAACTTGTTGGGAGACCTCGGCCTACCTTCCAGTCAACTCATGATGTTCTGCGCATCAAAGACTGTGAAAAACAAGTCAAGAACTGGACGATCTAAAGTTCTAACCGAACATGATGAGCGCGTGATTATTAGGGAAATTAAAAAAGATCCAAAGATTAGTGCAGTAAAGGTTGTCGCAGATCTGGAAAGACGAGGTATGAAAGTTTCAGCCAGCACAGCCATGGTTATCATGGTCGCATAGCTCGGAAAAAGTGTTGAGTGAGTAAGAAAAATAGCATAAATTGTTAAATTTCGCGAAAGAATACCGAGATAGAGGAATGGAGTAGTGGAAAAAAGTAATTATTTCGGACGAAAGCAAATTTAATGTTTTTGGTTCGGATGGGAGAAGTCTGGTGTGGCGACAAAAGAATACAGAGATGGATCCTCAACACCCTGTGCCTACAGTAAAACATAGAAACGAGTCAGTGCTAGTTTGGGGGTGTATGAGTGCCTCGGGCGTGGGTAGACTGCATTTTATTGATAGTGTGATGGACTACAAGAGGTATGTGAGCATTTGAAAGCAGAATCTCCATGCTAGTGCTGAAAAGTGGGTCTTCAAAGTACTTTCATTTTCCAGCAAGATAATGACTCAAAACATACTGCGGAAAACACTCGATTGTGGTTGCTCTACAATACTCCAAAACAACTTCACACACCCCATCAACCACCTGATACTAAAGTCATCGATCATCTTTGCGCTCTTCTAGAGAAAAACATAAGAAAGCATCATTTCTCAACTAAAGAAAGTCTTAAGCAAGCTCTTCAAAAAGAATGGGACTTAATTGATTCCACAATTACAGAAAAATTATTAGAATCAATGCCACAAAGACTGGAGGCAATAATCGCGGCAAAGGGCAATCCTACAAGGTAATGAAATGCGGTATAGGTTTATTAAGAATTCCTGATAGCAGGTGTACGATAACTTCTTGTGTGTATGAAAATAGGAGTGATTTAATTTTGTTAAATATATTATAGAAATTATTAGATTTTTTTTTACTTTTTGCTACACTCAATAAAATATTGTGAATTTTATTAGTAACAACAATGTAATTTATTCGCCACAACAATAATTCCTTTCTACAATTCGCCTTAAACGCTCTCGACAACAATTGGATTTTCACTTAACACAGTATTCGTTATAACACTCCACCGACGACAATGACAATTTACTTGGACTATTACGAACAACAATGAACTGTTAATCTTAACTAATATTTACAAAGCACTATTTACAAATCAGAACTACCAGTTCTCAGTTCACAGTTCTTCTATCTCAGTCACTCGAGTTCACAGTATCTCGAACCACAGACCTTCAGAGACAGTTCACTGTACTCGAACTCAGGTCCCTCCAACTGCGGTCCAGTGCACTCGAACTCAGGTCCCTCCAACTGCGGTCCACTGCACTCGAACTCAGGCCTTCAGATGCTGACGCAGTTGCGAACGCACACTCGAGTCGAACTCCGGTACACAAGGCTTGCTTGTTCTGGCTTACTCACTGACTGAATAACTGAAAACTCTGCTGTCGTTCCTTCGCGACCGTAATTTATAACCACAGCGACGTAGCCTCGAAAATTCGCGAGTCTTCCACTTCGACGGATTTCTGGAATAGTCGGGAAGGTCGTTCCACATTCACTGCGTTAAGTAGCAGCTGCGCGCGCAGCCTCCCCTCGCGTATAGGCCCCTTTCCCCTTTCCCCGTGAAGCCCGCGCGCCATCCCAAAGTGCTCCGCGCGATCTTCTCTCTTGCGGGACGCTGGTCGTGAGTTCGAATCTCACGTCGCTGTCACAATATATAGAGTTTTAGTCACAATATTGTTATTTGTAAACATTTCAGACGTCTCATTTGTCCTCAGAAACTATTCTTACTCATATTTTGTAGGTGTACGAACACTTTTTGCAGTCACTGTACATTTTTTATTTAGTGTACGGTCATTAAGATTAGAGTTTTGTGATTTCTCTATGTTTCACATTCATTAAAAGAAGTTTCTTTGCACTTGAGAGGTGTTTTGACCTCGCCACTAGGGGACAGATCTGTATTGTATTCAGCAGAAGAGAGCACTTTTTCAGTGTCAGTGTAAAGTTATCCAATCCCCCGATCGTTAGTTTTTATCCTCCTGTAATACGAAAATTACAACAGTAGACGATTCCCCTCCTTGTCCCCTCCCCTCTTGTAAGCAGCCAACAACTAAATAAAACCAAGCCAGGACCACAAGAAAATCCTGCAAATGAATTCCCTCTCCCGCCGTGTATTTCTAAAGATTGGAATCTAGCGTACTGACAAAATGTAACCCATCCTTAACATACACGTCATTAGATTTATTAAGAGCTCTGTTATCTTTTACTGTCGTGTGAAAGAGTGCCTGGCTTACTAAGGTGAAATCCAAAACAGGAACAAACAATAACAGATGACGCAATTATACGTCCTGTAAAGGCTCGGGGACTGAAAAGAAGGAAATGGGGGTGGGGGGAAGTTTAGCTAGATCTTCCTCTTCCATCAACTGCACAACGAGGCTAAAGCAGAAGTTAGAAAAAGAGAAAATGTATGCCAAGCAAATTACTCACAGGGTCTAGGAGATTTGCCTTGCTTTCTGCGCGACGATTCTCTTCGAAAACACTCAGTTTCTTTCCATTCGTCTGTCTTACACCAAAGGCTTTTTAGATATGCATTTCCAGACAGAGGAAATAAATCTGAAAAAAAAGAAAGTGCGGTTGTGACCGAAATATGACTTTGCTGGAGTCTTGTAACACTGAATACTGATTTCAACATGGTTATCTGTGTTAAACATGAAACCACAGAGTAAATATTGCAATTCATTTTCGATACGATATAATTACCAACTTCAAAATTACGTCAGTATAAAAAACAAGAAATGTGACAAGCATAGCATTGTAAAAGATATCACCAAAGAAGGTAAAATCACAATGCGACGTACTGAAAAAAAAAAAATTAATAATAGTATTAATAATAGTTGGCAACACTGAAAAGACGGCCAAATTAGACTTTTAGGAACTACACTTATATGATCCTCACTATACAGTAGAGCAGTGATGTCAGTTGATGCCCATAGGAGCAAGCGCGCGCTTTAGAGCTCAGGAGAGCTTGAGCGCTTTACAGCGGAAAAGAAAGAGACAGAAGAAAGAGGTGGTATATGCCGCTTGGTCGAGCTATATTCAGGGATGGCCACCACTGATTCTATAGATAAAGGGAAGAGAACTTATTAAAATTGTACCCATGTTAATTTTTAGATTTGTCTGAGAAGTATAAGTGCATTATAAGAATGTAAGTTTTAATTTTAATGCTCATTTTTCACAAGTTTGATTTTTTTTGTTTAAAAGAAATATTTTCTCAACTTTTCTTTATAGAAAAGTGAAATTTTCAGATATAGGCCTACTTATTCAGTATCCTTACAGAATGTTTTCGTAAATCTAATATACCGTAAATACGTATTACTGAAGATAGTGTATTGAAAATTTGTAATATATTCTCATGGAAATTGTATGTAAGGAAATGAATTAACAAAGAACTACTGTTACAACATAAGCAAAAGATACGTGCCCATGTGTTGTAAAAATGTCAGCTCTATAGCTTCAGCAGATTTCGAGAAAATAATTTAATATTCTGATGATAGGACGTTGCTCACAAATATCACCTTAAAAGCATAATGCGATAAGAGTTTTGTTATGTAATATTAGTTACACTTAAAACAGATACAGCACCTAGGTAACTTTGCTTTGTACTGTAATATTGTTTGATTAGTTTATTGATTACTTTTATAAGACTAAAGGTACCATCAATACCAATTCCAACTTATTATGTCATACTCAATCTTTTTTTTTTTTTTTGGGGGGGGGGATATAACTTTCTTTATGAATGATGTGTTTCATTCACTTAGTACGGTATACTTGTACTACTATGGAATTTATGTGAATATTCCTTCTTAACTCTTTATTATGTTATTAATATGTAAACCACAACTACAATATTAAGAAATTGGCATTAGTACTTCTGTTTTTCAGACAATATAGATAATATCAAACAGAAAGAAGCCATATAAAAATAACGACATAAAATTTCATTTTTGAAGTTTGTGCACCACTGTTTTCTTAAACCAACAGGCTGCTTATTCATATACACAGCCCTTCCTCTTTCCATACTTAGCGCTTTATGCCCGGACACGACGTCAAGGTCAGAAAAATGCGCTTGCTTTGACATCATTGCAGTAGAGCGTCTCGTTTAGGCACAGTGAAAACGTAAACAAAGTGCAGGTAACGTGTGAGGGAAGAACGAGCTATACGATAAACACGAGGGATGCACAAGGTTTTAGTTACAACATTTATGGCGGAGCATTAATTGAAATTATATTTTCCAAAAATACACAAAACAAAAGAACACAAATTGCATAACGTTATCATATACACATTTTAACAAACCAGCAATTGTAACGTTGAAATAATTCAATATAACAAATCAAATTTTGCTATTTATATGAAGTTGCTTTCAAGCAGCATTTTTACATTCATGAATTTCATTCTCTGTATGACTAACATAATATCATCGTCTTCTGTGGCCGAATTACAAAACTACAACACATTGGTCTGAAGTGACAACGCTATTTCCTAAACATATTTATTCCTTCTCAAGATATACCTGAATAAATTGAACTTTGAGAAGGTATAATTGTGTTTAATGTTGTCACTTCAGACCAATGTACTGTAATTTTGTTAATTCGGGCACAGAAGACGGTGATAGCTATTATTTTAGTCATACAGAAAATGAAATTCATAACCTTAAAAATGCTACTTGAAAGCAACATCATATACGTAACAAAATTTGATTTGTTATATTGAATTATTTCAACGTTACAATTGGTTATTTGTTAAAATGTGTATATGATAACGTTATGCAATTTGTGTTCTTTTGTTTTGTGTGTTTTTGGAAAATATAATTTCGATTAATGCTCCGCCATAAATGTTACAACTAAAATCTTGTGCACCCCTCGTGTTCATCGAACGGCTCGTCCTCCCCCCCCCCCACACGTTACCTGCACTTTGCTTATGTTTTCACTGTGCCTAAACGAGACGCTCTACTATACAAATATTATCAGGCAGTAAACCTGTCTTCCGACAGTTAACTAAAATTGCAATAGTAACATCGCCATCGCTATATTATAGACGTACATAAAAATAGTATATCTTATCTTATAGACAGTATTTTTAAGACCGGCGTACACAACCGTTTAGAAATGTCTTTACCGGTTCTTAAATAAGACACACAAACGAAGATTCCCTTGATGCATCACATCTAACTTCAAGGAATATAATCTAATCTACCATCTAAGCGAATGTCAAGTAACAGGAAATCTATGCACTGTAACACAGACATTACGATAAAACATTGCCACATTAACTTAATCTTAGGAGCATACGAACCTCTGATCACTAGAGAGCCATATTCTACCACGAAATAGATAAAATCACAGACATCAAATACAAGCAGAACAAACTTTTTATTCCTTGACCGCCACTGTTTATTTGGCCATTTTTCAGTCTATCATTCAATATGGTATAATTGTTTGGGGTGGAAGTACAAAAATTAATCTTAGTCCGTTAAATTTACTACAAAAACGAATAATTAAAATTTGTTTCAAGAAACGTTTCGATTATCCAACTAAATTAATTTATTCTGAATTTAATGTATTTAATATTGAACAAATTTATAAGTATATGCTGTTAAAATTTTATCATAAAAATCGTAATAAGTTTGTATTACAGACACACAATTATGACACAAGACGAAATATTAATTCAACATTAGTAGAACCTAAATGTCTCACATCTGCTGGTCTAAAGCATAGCATAAATTTTGGCCCTCGGTTGTACAATGCTTTAACTAAATTACACCCAGAACTTCTAACATGTAACCCACTAACATATAACAAGAAAATTAGAAACGTGTTAATATCTTCAATTTGATTAAATAAATTTATAGCCTATGTGTATGAATTAATCAACCTATATTATATTTGTATTCTATAATTTTGAAATATATATTAGTCCTACTTTTCACGTGCGATATTATTCTTCTATAGTGTTAATATTATATTATATAATTCCATTGCCGCTGTAATTATATTTTAGTTCCTATTTTATTTTACTTATTTATTTATATTACTATTTTTTATATTAATATTATATCTGAACTGCGACCGAGCACGAGCGCTGCTCATTCGGTCTCAAATTTTGTTAATACTACTGTATCTTCTTTTTATACTGCTTGTATTATTTTATTTGTATTTCTCTTTGTTTGTTTTGTAATTATATTTCTTTATTCTGTATATTTGAAATAAATAAAAAAAAATAAACTTCTTGACACTAATATTCAAACAGGCATTAAATTCGAAAATTGATTTTTATATTTCATCGTAATTTCATGACAGGCAACATAGAAGAAAAGAATATGAATATAATCAGAAGATATATATGCTCCGGAGTTGCGCTCTGGTGTAGGTTCGATTCCCGCTTGTGCTGATTACCTGGTTGGGTTTTTTCCGAGGTTTCTGAGAAGCCAAAGTATGAGATAATATCCCTTTGTATCTTATACAAGTTTTCCGGTTTGATTAGATGTGTAGTATTATTACTATGTTGGCGATACTGAAACCAACTGTTACATTAAAGAAATATGGTCGTATTCTTCATTCACTGGCAACAATTTTCATATATAAAAAGGTACGTATTTAGGGGGTGTTGGATGGGCTTACAGCTCTCCCAGTGATAAGATCGACTTCTACTAATCAATACCATAAATCGAAGGCATTTTGAAGGCATCTTATCAAATTCCTATAGTGGCTGGGCCATAAACAATATTCACCCGTAATTATTAAATTTGTTATTATTATTATTATTATTATTATTATTATTATTATTATTATTATTATTATTATCATTATTACAAACAGGTTTACAATGTAATATCACATCTTCCTGTGACCAATGTCCTACGTTTTTATTAAAAAATATATATCGTCGTTGTTCCTGCAATAACTCCTATGCGACATACTTATCGATTTTCAGATTTTTGCTCAATTAAATAACTTAAATAGTGATACAGCACATAATAAAATCTTCTACATATAATTATATTTATTTGTTTCTTAAATGTAAGAATTCACGTCTCCTATGTACGACTGCCATGGGATGAATAAATGTTTTTTTTTTTCTTCCTACTGAAAAAATTTATATTTTGCACATAGGAGTTATTGCAGGAACAACGACTATATACAGTATATATAAAGGGTGTTTCCGGGCTGGTGTTACAAACTTTCAGGGATGATGGGGAAGGGCACATGTATCAATTTGAAATAAGGAACCATGGTCCGAAAATGACTGAGTCGAAAGTTATAAGCAAAAATAGTTGTGTGGAAATGGAATTGTAATTTGGCACCACGTGCCCTCCTTCCCTTAACCTTTGGAACAGTCGTGGAAAGATGGTATGGGCCGGATGTGTGCCGATACAATCTGTGAGCTTGTCTACGGTTCCCATTGGCTCATCCGTATTCGAAAATCAGGTCTGCATATTCCGCTCTCGTGTACTCCTCCATTTCACTAGGACTGATCGACTGGACACTGCAACTTGTACACATACACTGCTGTCTACAGACGTGCATATCAGGACCGACCATGTCCGTTACACATTACGCTATCTGCATTGCTTTAGTGTAGTTTCCTGTCCCCATCCCTCAGACAGCGCACTGAATGGAATACTGTAAGTAGACAACGTAAACAACGTCAGATGAATACAGTATGTGTAAGATGTACAGATAAATACACATAAATAATGTGTACAGAGGAATAAAATTATTTCATTTCCACACAACCATTTTTGCTTGTAACTTTCGACTCGGTCATTTCCGGACCAGGGTTCCTTATCTCAAATTGATACGTGTGCCCTTCCCCTTCATCTCTGAAAGTTTGTAACACTAGCCTGGAAACACCCTGTATACTGCTTATATAAAGCTTACCTGTTAGAAGCTCGTTTCAATGTCCATAAATTTTCACCAGTTTCCTGGATTAAAAGAAACTTCGATCACTGGCTCTAGTTTTCATTCAGATTTTTAAATTTAAAAATTTATATATAACAATTCTGTGAAAAACACGTATATTTGCATTACTACCGAATAGTAAATTTTGTCTTTTTTATTAGCTACGACTCTTAATTTTCACGTATCTTTATTAAATTCCCATAGGCCTATTACAGAAATTTATACCAGCATTACTGTCACTTCAATGAAGTCCGTATTATTATTATTATTCCTTCGCAAGAGAAGACAAATAGGTCTATTTCATGTAGCCGTCTCACTTGCCCTACCACTGAATTTGTGTTGCAATTGTCTCTGTTGATTTACGCTTACGATTATTTACTGTTAACGTTACATGTTTTAAAAATATAGTTTGATTTATTTAATATTTTCCACTTGTATCTCGCTAATTTTGATATTACAAAATTAACAAATGAAAATGACACTTTTTTTTTATTGATATCCATGACTACAACACTTCGTCATACGAGAAACACACTATTAACGTAGCCGTCTCATGAACATTAGAAATCAATATCGTTTACATGTTCAGTGGCACACATTTGTATCACGAGCTCGCCCCACTTCGATTACCACTCAATATGACTTGTAAGTTTACTGTTTGATGTCTTGTTCACTGTGTACACTACACGTTTTATGTAACTTGATTCTAAAATATTTTCCACACGAAACTCGCTCCTTTCATTCAACCAAAACACTAAAACTTTACACACAACAATTTTAGTTTTGTTTAATATCCATGATTGCAACAAGACACGGCACATTTCCTTCGCAAGGTCAAGTCGCGTCTCCACCACTACTCAATCCGATCGGGTCAGTTTTTTTCTCGATATCCTAAACGCTTCACCTAGCCAATGGTAACGTCGGTAGTGCTTTAACTGTAGTAGAGGGGTGGCATTGTCAGTGTTGCGACGTACATAATTTTATTTTACATCGGGAAGTGTCCAGCAATGGATATAATTATTGATGCTTGCTACTATCTTTATATTTGTGATAGTCCATTTCACATGTCAGTAACGTTACAAATGCCTGATTGTACGTACTATTGATAGTTTTATAGATTGAACGGGTTACATCAGCTGCTTGTGTATGCGGATGACGTGAATATGTTAGGAGAAAATCCACAGACGATTAGGGAAAACACGGGAATTTTACTGGAAGTAAGTAAAGAGGTAGGTTTGGAAGCAAATCCCGAAAAGACGAAGTATATGATTATGTCTCGTGACGAGAATATTGTACGAAATGGAAATATAAAAATTGGAAATTTATCTTTTAAAGAGGTGGAGAAGTTCAAATATCTGGGAGCAACAGTAACAAATATAAATGATACTCGGGAGGAAATTAAACACAGAATAAGTATGGGAAATGCCTGTTATTATTCGGTTGAGAAACTTTTATCATCCAGTCTGCTGTCGAAAAATCTGAAAGTTAGAATTTATAAAACAGTTATATTACCGGTTGTTCTTTATGATTGTGAAACTTGGACTCTCACTTTGAGAGAGGAACATAGGTTAAGGGTGTTTGAGAATAAAGTGCTTACGAAAATATTTGGAGCTAAGAGGGATGAAGTTACAGGAGAATGGACAAAGTTACACAACACAGAACTGCACGCATTGTATTCTTCACCCGACATAATTATGAACATTAAATCCAGACGTTTGAGATGGGCAGGACATGTAGCACGTATGGGCGAATCCAGAAATGTATATAGAGTGTTAGTTGGGAGGCCGGAGGGAAAAAGACCTTTGGGGAGGCCGAGACGTAGATGGGAAGATAATATTAAAATGGATTTGTGGGTGGTGGGATATGATGGTAGAGATTGTATTGATCTTGCACAGGCTAGGGACCTATGGCGGGCTTATGTGAGGGCGGCAATGAACCTTCGGGTTCCTTAAAAGCTAGTAAGTAAGTATGTATGAAGTATGGTATAGTAGGCCTATACTATATTCTCAGGAGGTTAAGGAATGGAAAACGTGTATAAAACACGCTGTGACAGCATCAAAGTTCAGGGATTACAATGAACATCGAACTGAGATCACGAGCTGTAGTAAACGCACGACCAGCTCATGTTTATAGCAAGTTTTATGTAACTCTTCGGAACGAGCCATTTCCCGATAGTCCAATAGTAATGACGACACACAAAGTCAATTTAACCGTTTCATTTTTTACGAGATTGTCCATGCTGCGTAATTGAAGTTTTCACAAACACGTATGAGCACATGTATGGAAAATGATGTCAACCTCTGATGTAACATCCATTACATGTAGGCCTATGTCTTTGAACCTCTCATATTCAAAAGGATCAGGGTACCGTACTTTCCAACTAGAGCACAAAGGACTGAATGGAAAAAATGAAAAAAATTACAAATCAGGTGATACAATAAACATACTTTTTAAAAATTTACACAAAATGTGTAAAGGTTAAAGATCATCATGTCATATTTGTACAGGGACATCATTTTATTTTTACTTCAACTTTTATTGTACCTGGGTTTTTTGAATGTACTTCACTCCCACCACTTCTACTAATGAAGTTCAACCGTCCTCCACACAGATCCAAGACCGCATATACAGTCATAGTAGCCTTACGGTCATAGTAAACAGTACTTTCCAAAAATATGTTCGCGTTTTCCAGTGACGAAAGGGCTTTCAATATTGAATCATTTTCCCACAAGTACTCCCGTCCATTTGCCTACGTCGCATTCCGGTTTTCCCTACCTGCTTCTATTCGCCTCTCTGTAAAGGCTAGTGGCTGGGCTGTCTTAGCCCTTTTCTGAGAACATTAATTTCTGTTAGGAATTGGACGTCTACGTAATATTAAACTCATACAACTGTTTAAAATAACTTAAATAAAAGGGCCTCATTAAGTAATTAACTGTCACGTGATTTCCCCCCCCTCTTTCTACGACCCTGCGACATAACCACTTGAACGGACAGTAGATAGCATGTCTGAGTAATTTTATTTTTTCGGATCGGGCAGAAGTGAAGATTGAATTTACGTAATGTACTATTACGGAGGACGAAACTGGTAATTGGAATTACACACATTAGAACTGAAGCCTATATCGAAATGAATGGCCACCATTTTCAAAAATATGTTTAAATATCCATATTATGATTTTTTTTAAATTTAACTTCATTCTCTACAGTGTACGCTAATGTGCTGTAGACAGTATAATATACACTGCATAATGAATACGTCCATATGGAAAGCTCAATTCGTGAGTAAAAACACTCATTGTTAATACAGTACTGTATTTTGATTAAACAAAAACCTAATGAAAATTATCAAACTCTAAAGCGTGATATTTCCTAGTTTACGTAAATGGTTGAACTACTTTTCTTCCCTCCTATACCTAGTAAAGTGATTTGTTTGTATATTACGCCAGTATCATCGAACTCCAGTCGTGTAAGGGGGTACCAAACTGTTATCAACCGTTGATCCATAGGTATAGCCAGGTTAATATTAGAAATATTAGTAAAAATAAAATGATGTTCCTGTACATATATATACCCGCACTTTGGAATTCAAAATTTTATTCCCCTTTGCTGATCGTAAGAAACACCAGGTTCAGCGGGAAATCACTGATATTGTCAATTATGACAGTAGTTTATACTTAATTACATATCTTCCCCCCCCCCCCAAACACATTTTTACTCGTCCCAAAAACAGTGTTACCTATTGAGAACTAGCGAAACTATTTCAAAGTTTGTCCATTCTTTCTTACGTCTAGTCCCTAACCTATCAAAACCTTCTTCTTCTTATTATTCTTCTTCTTCTGTTGTGGTGTTGATAGAATATCGGTCTGTCGACCCTTCCTCTTATATGTAACATGGTGAGCTGTCTCTTGGGCATGAAGGATCCAGACCTCTAAGGGGTTGAGGTATCCTGACTTGTAGTTACATCTTGGTTGTTATTAAAAGATGGTGGTGAGAATGCTTTCGGGTCTTCGGTGTTTATCTGTTGCAGTTGAATATGTGCCAAGGTTGTGTATTAGCGGGTTGGTGTTTTGTGAAGTCTTGTGATATAGTTTCGTTGTCATATTTCTGATGGTTGTGGAAACGGTGTTTAGTTCCAGGTCGTCATGTAGTTGAACTGTTCGTGTATCCCAGCCACTGCCATGAATAATACCTAGTATTTTATTTTGAAAGACTTGGAGTTTTTTCATTGTAGTTTTGAGTATGAATGCCCATGCTGGAGCTGCGTAGACTATAGCAGATAGAATGAGAGTTCTGTATATGTTTACTTTGACTTTGTAATTGAGAGCAGATGATTTTATGAGTGGGTATAATAAATGAAGCCTTCTATAACCTTTCTTTATTTTTGTGTTGATATGTGGTAGCCATGTAAGTCGACAATCCAATGTAACTCCTAGGTATTTAACTGTTGATGTCCACGGGATTGGTGTCTGAAGCAAAGTGATATTTGTGTGTGGTCTTGTATAACATTTCGTGAAGATTGTTGCTTGACCTTTTGCGAAGTTGAGTTTGATTTTCCATTTCTGAAGCCAGAGTTCTAGTGTTGGGAGGTATTGCTGTAATTTGTTTATAGAAAAGTCTGGAGTTTGCGAAGTTGATGTGAACCTATCAAAAGCTTCCACTTGAGTAAGTAGTTAGAATTTCACTGGACAGGTGGAAGTGGTGTTACAGTTTTTCGTATTAATATAAATAACTGCTGATGCTTTCCTGGCGAAGTGATAATTCGAAATTTTCTCGGGCTTCCAGCCAGGTCATGAGTTGGTGATCTACCGACGTTTCGAGGATGTTCATCTTCCTCATCTTCAGGGTTAAATGATATAGGAGGAGTCCACACCTGTGGAGTAACGGCCAGCGCGTCTGGCCGCGAAACCAGGTAGCCCGGGTTCGAATCCCGGTCGGGGCAAGTTACCTGGTTGAGGTTTTTTCCGGGATTTTCCCTCAACCCAACACGAGCAAATGCTGGGTAGCTTTCGGTGCTGGACTCCGGACTCATTTCACCGGCATTATCACCTTCATATCATTCAGACGCTAAATAACCTAGATGTTGATACAGCGTCGTAAAATAACCCAATAAAATAAAATAAAAAAAAGATATAGGAGGAAACTATTTTCGTAAACTAGGAAATATCACGCTTTTGAGTTTGATCATTTTCATTAGGTTTTTGTTTAATCAAAATACAGTACAGTATTAAAAATAAGTGTTTTTACTCACGAACTGAGCTGTCCATGTGGACGTATTCATTATGCAGTGTATATTATACTGTCTACAGCACATTAGCGTACACTGTAAAGAATGAAGTTAAATTAAAAAAAACCATAATATGGATATTTAAACATATTTTTGAAAATAGTGGCCGTTCGTTTCGATATAGGCTTCAGTTCTAATGTGTGTAATCCCAATTACCAGTTTCGTCCTTCGTACTAGTAACTCATGTTGAAATAATTCTGTACCTACTCTGTAAAAGAGTACATTACGTAAATTCAATCTTCACTTCTGCCCGATCCGAAAAAATAAAATTACTCAGACATGCTATCTACTGTCCGTTCAAGTGGTAATGTCGCAGGGTCGTAGAAAGGGGGGGGATCACGTGACAGTTAATTACTTAACGAGGCCCTTTTATTTAATTTTTTTTAAACAGTTGTATGGGTATAATATTACCTAGACGTCCAATTGCTAACAGAGATTAATGTTCTCAGAAAAGGGCTAAGACAGCCCAGCCACTAGCGTTTACAGAGAGGCGAATAGTAGCAGGTGGGGGAAACTGGGATGCGATGTAGGCAAATGGACGACAGTACCTGTGCGAAAATGATGCAATATTGAAAGCTCTTTCGTCACTGGAAAACGCGAACATATTTTTGGAACGTACTGTTTACTATGACCTTAAAGCAACTATGACTGTATATGCGGTCTTGGAAATGTGTGGAAGACGGTTGAACTTCATTAGTAGAAGGGGTGGGATCATTTAACCCTGAAGATGAGGAAGATGAACATCCTCGAAACGTCGGTGGATCACCAACTTATGACCTGGCTGGAAGCCCGAGAAAATTTCGTATTAATATAAACTTTTGACGCTAGATGGCAGTAACACTAAAGCAGAAGATTTGTCGAAAATTAGCGGCTGTGTCGTGTTAAAGCGCTATAATAATTACTTTATTAATCCCTGCTGTTTCACACTGTATTCCCGAAGGAACGTTCAGTAAATATGTTAAAGTTAAATAATTGACAAATTAATTTGCAAGCTGTCTCCGGAGGTATCGCGATATATATAGCCTATAGGATATATATATATATATATATATATATATATATATATACTAGCCGTAACCATGCGCTCCGCTGCACCCGTTAGAATTAAGTATAAAGTAATTACATAATTAAAATAGGACATTTGATCCAGGGAACATTCGTGTTTGATAGAAGGATAAATGGTTTAATATGTTACTTAATTTAAATTGCATCCAAATAATTAAAATGCGATCATTTTGGTCCAGAGACACTCATTTGGTGCAATGACAATTCCTTTAACATGTTTCTTAATTTTTATTACATGCAACCATAGTTTAATGAAGACTGACATCATTTAGATTTAATGTGTATATTTTAGTTTACTTGTTATAGGTTCCCATTGAATTATGGTAATAACTTAATTTTAACCCATGTTTTCTACGTATTCAGTAAATGACGCTTGGCCCACTATGGTTCTGAACCCTTCAAATAACTTAAATTATATTATATAATATTACATATTATATTATATTATATTATACTATATTATATTATATTATATTATATTATATTATATTATATTATATTATATATCAGAAGTTACTGTAATAACATTATAGCATTATGTCCATCTAGAGAAACTACACTTTCCAATGGTGAAATAATAATTAATTATACAAATCGATTAATTTAGCTCCCGATATTACTTCGTACAAACACAAAAACATTCTCTGTAGGCTATCTTTCATAGCTGTTGCTGTCCAAGGCTTAGGAAACATTTACTTTATAATTACTTATTATATACATTTAAGACTATTTGTTTTTCTCCGCTTTTGAGAGGGTTCCCACTCTTATGTTTAATAACCACACACACCGAGGATGCAGAAGCCATACTTCAGTACCACGTGCTTACGTGAACAACTACGAGCTCAAGTGACGCCAGCTTATTACAAGAACAGACTACCTCGGTATTACTGTTTGTATTCATCCGCGTTCATAGTACATAACAAAATATAAAAGTAGCTTTCCTTTTACATAGCGTTTTACATATGAGTGAAGATATATGTTTCATTGCATTTAACAACTAGAATTCAATTTTTTTTTTATTTTCAAATAATACAAGATGATAGTTTCCAAATACGGACTATATTTTCCTGCGTCGTGTGAGTGTTTCAACTGGCAGCCAATCACGGGTATGACAGCCACGTGCTTCTGTTTACATTAGGATTTTTCTTACAACGAAAACAGTATACGTGAACCATTGTGGCCTTTTGCCTAGTAGATCCATTCTGCCATCATCGTATGTACATAGGTCGCAGAGAACCCACAGAGTGGACTCCCAGGTCGCCCGACCTAAATCCACTTGACTCTGCTTTCTGGGATTTTCTTAAGGAATCGGTTCACGAAGTGAAAATTCGTGACCTGCACCATCCTCAAACGCGGATCGAGAAAAGTGTCGTGAAATCACCGTCGACATACTGCATCGCGTTGTAATTATCGTGAAGTTTCGCCTTCAGGCATGTTTCGAAAATCGGAGGGGTCATATTTTACATATGATTCAGCCTATGATGCGGGACTTATCGGACACCCTGTAGTAAATGAGAAAACTGAAACTAACACAATCATTGTGTAGTTTCAGTGCACATTGTGCAAAAAAAACACAATTTTCCTCCAACTAAAATATTTAGAACACCGCCTCGCTGCAAATGAGTTGCTAAACAACATAAAATAAAGTTAAATTGGCGAAGGGAGTTACACTGGCCGTTATACTCTGGTTTTAAGTCATTTATAAGCGTGCCGTTGTCTGAGTACGTAAATTATTGTTCCCCATGTCAGACATCCGTGTTTTTTACGATTTCGAGCTGGAACTTTAGTGAAAGAGACTAGTGTACATTAGAGCTGGATTATATTAGTTTACTTCTAGTTTTCTGTCATATTTCCAACTTCCCTGCCATTATTCATATACATTAGGCTACTCTCATCGTAATTCAAAGCAATTACGTGGGGTAGAACCACACTGGTATTCTATTTACTGAGAGCTCTGATATGATGCAGGAGCAACTAGGATACACGATGGAAATTACTGGATGTCTACAATTAATCGCCTCAAATTTTAATGAATATTCAAATTCATTCATTCATATTTTTCTGATAAAGGGCAAGCCTTTCACTGCAAACCCAGCATTACCCAATCTTTTATACAGTATACATCAAAACAAACAATACTGAAATTATCGCTCATCTGCTGTCCAGGTTTCCCTAGCAACCAACTATTTATTTATTTTATATGATAGTTTAACGCAAGCATGTCAATTGATGCCCACAGGAGCAAGCGCGCGCTTTAGAGCCAAGGAGAGCCTGAGCGCTTTACAGAGGAAAGGAAAGAGACAGACGAAAGAGCTGGTATATGCCGCTTGGTCGAGCTATATTCAGACATGGCCAGCACTGATTCAATAGATAAACAGAAGAGAACTTATTAAAACTGTATCCATGTTAATTTTTAGATTTGTCTGAGAAGTATAAGTGCATTATAAGAATGTCAGTTTTAATTTTAATGCTCATTTTTCACAAGTTTGATTTTTTTATTCACAAGAAATATTTTCTCAACTTTTTTACAGAAAAGTGAAATTTTCAGGTATAGGCCTATTTATTTAGTAGCCTTACAGAATGTTTTCGTAAATCTAATATACCGTATATACGTATTACTGAAGATATTGTATTGAAAACTTTGAAAATATTCGCATGGAAATTGTTTGTAAGGAAATGAATTAACGAAGCAACTACTGTTACATCATAAGCAAAAGATACGTGCCCATGTGTTGTAAAAATGTCAGCTCTATAGCTTCAGCACATTTCGAGAAAATAATTTAATATTCTGATGATAGGAAGTTGCTCACAAAAATCAACTTAAAAGCATAATGCGATAAGAGTTTTGTTATGGAATATTAGTTACACTTAAAACATACACAGCACCTAGGTAACTTTGCTTTGTACTGTAATATTGTTTTGATTAGTTTATTGATTACTTTTATAAGGCTAAAGATACCATCAATATAAATTCCAACTTATCATGTCATACTCAAGCTCTTTTTTGTGATATCACTTTCTTTATGAATGATGTGTTTCATCCATTTAGTAGAGTATAGTTGTACTACTATGGAATTTAAGTGAATATTCCTTCTTAACTCTTTATTATGTTATTAACATTTAACACAAATTGGTATTAATACTTTTGTTTTACAGACAATATAGATAATATCAAACAGAAAGAAGCCATATAAAAATAACGACATAAAATTTCACGTGCACCACTGTTTTCTTAATCCAACGCGCTGCTTATTTATACACACAACCCTTCCTCTTTCCATACTTAGCGCTTGCTGCCGCGCACGACGTCAAGGTCAGAAAAATGCGCTTGCTTTGACATAACTGGTTTAACGTATTGTATATTCATGTTGGGGTTACTTCTGCAATTATGGTTCTCACAACAGAGAGGTTGTTTATCGGCGAGCATTATTTCCAGTCATCGTCAAAATTGGCAAATTTCGTCATTTTTTACGTGGTCTAATACCGAATGTCCTCTTGCTTCAGTTAATTTCTAACTTACAATGTAGTAGATAACGATTCTAGGTTCATTCACTAGCACAAAAAATTTCAAAGCTACCTTCATTAGGAAGAAATCAATGGTAGTCCGATTTCAAGAAATTTTTTTTCTAACTTTTCATCCACCATAACAACCATCTTTCCTTAATTGGATAAAAATCATTACTTACTAACTTACTGGCTTTTAAGGAACCCGGAGGTTCATTGCCGCCCTCACATAAGCCCGCCATTGGTCCCTATCCTGAGCAAGATTAATCCAGTCATATCCCACCTCCCTCAAATCCATTTTAATATTATCTTCCCATCTACGTCTCGGTCTCCCCAAAGGTCTTTTTCCTTTCGGCCTCCCAAATAACACTCTGGATTCACCCATAAGTTCTACATGCCTTGCCCATCTCAAACGTTCCGATTTAATGTTCCTAATTATGTCAGGTGAAGAATACAATGCGTGCAGTTCTGTGTTGTGTAACTTACTCCATTCTCCTGTAACTTCATCCCTCTTAGCCCCAAATATTTTCCTTAGCACCTTATTATCAAACACCCTTAACCTATGTACCTCTCTCAAAGTGAGAGTCCAAGTTTCACAGCCATAAAGAACAACCGGTAATATAACTGTTTTATAAATTTTAAGTTTCAGATTTTTTGACAGCAGACTGGATGATAAAAGCTTCTCAACCGAATAATAACAGGCATTTCCCATATTTATTCTGTGTTTAATTTCCTCCCGAGTGTCATTTAGATTTGTTACTGTTGCTCACATGCATTTGAATTTTTCCACCTCTTCAAAGGATAAATTTCCAATTTTTATATTTGGATTTCGAACAATATTCTCGTCACGAGACATAATCATTAGAGAGCGGATTGTTATGTGCTAAAAAATTTAAAAATATTTATTTTTTATGTGCTAAAAAGTACGAAAATATTTGCTAAAAATAAAAAATATATATATTTTTTTTAATATGACAAAAATACCTTACTTAGCTTGAAAAAAAAATGTTACTAGGTACTCACCCACCACACTTGAGTGCTAGTAGTTGTCCGAGAATTGCAGTGAACAACAAAGATCATCTCCAAATTCTCAATCAAAAATGCATGCCGATTATCTCTGAACGACGACTTATACTGTGAAAACGATCTTTCCACATCACAGGACTTCAGACGTGCATATTTAAAGAGAGGGATGTGACAAACACATACACTGTCAATTTCACCTACAGGCACATCCTCCAATACTTGAGCAACTTTACACATTTTTTATATCCACTGTTTTTCCCTAACACATTCTGGAATTTGTCCCTTAGTACTTGTACTTCTGAACCTGGTAGCAAGTCTAGTTTAATTTCCATGGCACGCACCTCCCTGTTTCATACAACAGGTTTTTGGATGTTTCGAGTTTTTTTATGGTGTCACACAAAAAGTTTAAATTTGCTAATAGGAAAGCCAAATCGTTTTTTTAATAACCATCTTTCAATATATCTTGAAGGATATGATTGACGAATCCCGATAACAGGGAATCACAACAAGATGTATTGGCTTACTTGATAGACATGAGCGAGAGACGAGAGATTTGTTTAAATCAAATAGCCTAATATTTATACAGGAGCTGTTATCTGTTGTATCTGACAAACAAAGCGTGGAATGAAAACATCTTCAGCAACAATAAACATTCTGGAATATGTATGATAAGAACATTCCTAATTATGTGTTACAAGATCTCTCCTCCTTGTCCATGTTAATAATTTATTCTCTAATAATAACACTGATATGCTGCCTAGCAGTTCTCAGAACTTGAGGTGATACTATTACGAAAATGGATCACGGATACACCACACAGCGCTTAGAAACACGAAGCAACCAAGAATTCTTTAAAAAGATAACGTACTTCTGAGTGATATAATTGATTTAGTTTCAAAATATTTTAAAGTTCTTGTAAAAAATTATTTAAGTAAAAAAACTCCAAGATTTATGTGTTTATAATAGATTTCCTGAAAATATGTATTTACATAATTTTTTTGTGAAAATATATGTTTTATGTGAAATAAAATTCGGGTTTTAAACTTGAAACTTCATGTTCGGAATTCTTAACTTTGTTAATTGTGTTTTATCACACGCAAAAAAGAATATTTAATTACATAGGAATCCTCTCCCTAATAATCATATACTTTGTCTTTTCGGGATTTACTTCCAGACCTATCTCCTTACTTGCTTCAAGTAAAATTCCCGTATTTTCCCTAATTATTTTTCTTTTATTGGTGGAAATGTTTAAGTTGTATGAATTTCGAAAATGATACTGAAACTTTGTGATAAATATACAGAAGTAGAACAGATTCGAACCTAAGAATCCAGGTCATGAAGATCCGTTATATTTAGAATAATCCGCAAGCATTATGTCCGCATTGAATAATATTTGGGTTTGTCCTTTCCTCTGCACGGTTGCTAGGCAACTCTGAAATGGAGCCAAATTGAAGGTGCGTAGTTAAACAAGCAGTTGGACCGCGGGGGGGGGGGGATTGCGGCCGCCCCGTCATGCATCATGAACTAGAGACAAACTCCAACTTGTGCGGCCGGACCACAGCCTCGGCGCGGGCGCTGCTACCTCCCTGATCCATATTTAAATTAAATTCGCGTCCACAGTTTGTACCATTTCAAAATTATAGCTGGACGTACAAATTCGGGTTTTCGCTAGTTCTGCTCGATTCTGACGGATAACATCATCGTTGCAGGCTCCATATTCTTCAATTAGATACGCCTCCCTGTATAAATAATCCGTTACGGCGATGACGTCAGTGAGGACTCGTAAATCGATAGGGTAACGTTTACAAATATGAATGGCTTTGAGTTCCACGTAACCTGATGTACACTGCAATGCGTGACTCGGAAATCAATGAGGTTACGGCTTGAAATACTATTTGTGATTCAACTCACAGGATGCACTTAAAACGGAAAGTGAAACTATACGAAAACAGTAACATAAGCAACAGAAAAAAAATGTACATGTACGAGTAATATATTATACAGGGTTAGTTAAAAGTCCCGCATCACCTAAATAACTTTTGAGGCATGTGGTTCAGTGACATGATAACCATATAGTAAGAACTAAATAATGGTATTACCGAGTTTTTTCTACTTCTGGTTTAACCAGAAGTAACTCCAACTCTATTATGTTAAATGGAACACCCAATATATATTTTTTTTATTTTTAAGCTTTTCAAAAATTACCCACACATTTAAACATTTCGGAATCCTTAGCTTACAATATGAATAACCTCGATACGACTGTCAATAATTGGAAAAGAGACACCAAAACGAATACGGAACGTCTTAAATATTTTATACTACCGGCAAGTGCTGATACGTCATGAAATTTTACGTCAAAAGCACAACAAAGACGATAACGGGTTTTATTTTGAGGTTAAGTACGTTTAGCTATGTATTTCAAGAACTGCATATCCGAGTTAAGTAAAATTTGAGGATAAAACATATTTATGGACCATAAATCAGCGCATATAATTCTTCTGTTTCCTCTGGAAACTGAACGATGTGCTCGTAAAGTAGGCTATATGAGATAAATTCAATCGTCCTTGGGGGAATGAACTCGAGGCACAAAGGAGTAAAAATGATCTCCGGTCCAATTCATATTCTACAGGGTGATTCATTATTGCGTGTAAATACTTTGTGTGTGTGTATTGTAGAGGTGCTAAGACTAAAACGTTCTATACAACATTTTCTCAAAACCTTTAATTCCAGAGTTCCAGTAGATTGCACCTATATCGCAGTAACTGCATAGGCATTACTGTTCTCCCACACATTTGGTGTGGTATTGTGGAGAAACAGTTATTCGGGCCTCGAGTTCTACCTCCGCGGTTGAATGGAGAAAGCTACCGCGCATTCTTGGAACGCGAATTTCATGGTCTGCTACATGATATCCCTCTTGCAATGCGAGTGAACTTATGGTTTATGCACGATGGTGCTCCTGCGTATTATCGCCGCAACATATCTCAATGCTGCGTATCTATAGCAATGGATAGGCCGCGCAGGGCCAACTCCGTGGCCAGCCAGATCACCGGACATGAACCCTCTGGACTTCTACCTTCGGGGCCGCCTGAAGTCGTTAGTGTATGCCTCTGCTGCACCTAACGTAGAAGTACTACAACAGCGAATTGAACATGCGTGTGAAATTGTTCGTGATGAGATGAACGGTCTGTGTAACGTTCAGAGATCACCAGGCTTCGAGACTTTGGACCCGATACAGTAAGTTTACTGTGCATGTACTATAGGTTGTTGACTTGCTGCAGGTAGTGAAAGGTAGAGATGTGTTGAGGTAACAACGTTGCTATTTAGAATAGAGTACGGTAGTATGGGGAAACGCACACATATGGGCATTCTGAAAGTATATATATATATATATATATATATATATATATATACGTTACACAACGACAATGTCAAAAGAATGTGAAAAGCATTTATTCTCCTGTATTTTATAAGCATTTGTGTTTAATTATAGAGTGTGTTAATGGTGGAAATAAACATGTAGCAATTTTAATTTCTTCATTTATCCTATTGGTCATCTTTAGGAAGTGCAGTTACAGTACCGAATTGCAACGTATTACAAGATACATTTCCAGTGTCTCAAACGTAAATCTTTTTCAGTTATCTACCAAAGACAGTTTGTACTGTGAAAAGATGCGCTCTACGTCGCATGACTTTATAGGAGCAAAACGAAAAAACCTAACATCATTGCAGTCTCTAAGAGACAGTCCTTCATTCTCGGGTGATGTCCACTAATTTGCTGTTTATATTATACAATGCTCCATATCCGTTATTTTTTACATAAAATTGATTTCCACTTCTGTTTTACACGTTCAGTAACCGGTGTACTTGGTGTCTCATTAATTCTCTGTGTCATTTCCTCAACTAATTTGAGGGCTTCCGGCATCTCTTGCCCTGACTTTTCTAACCGTGCAATAGTTTCAGACGCAGTTTGCGTATTTGTTGTCATTCATTCTCCAGTACCCCCACCTAATGTACGCTTTACCACTATACTCAGTACGCAGTTATGCAGATTTCCCACTGAACTGCTCTATCGGGTCCGAAGTCTCGAAGCCTAGAGATCACTAAGGCGGCAAGCACAGGTATGTCTTCAAGTTGAGGGACAGCACTTTGAACATGCATTACACTAAGATTTGTGCAAATGTGTAAAGTCTAGAAGAAATTGCTTTACATTCTTTACTGTGTTGGGGTTTAGTTCACAAAACGTGCATAAGTGGACTGCCGAGGATATGGGTTTAGTGACTTTGGTTGTTTTTGTACTGAAGTCCAAATGCACTGTACGAAAGTGATAATTAGTTTACATTTGGTGTGTTATCCTTTCTTTATTTGGGAGCTCAAGTTCCACGCAAAATGGCGTTAACTCTGGAATTAAAGGTTTTGAGGAAAAGTTGTATAGAACGTTTTAGTCTTAGAATCATTTCTACATTACACACACAAAGTACAGTGAAACCTCTCCTTACGGACACCCCCAAGATACGGACACTCCTCATATACGGACAGATTTTTATGTCCCAACTGAAATAATATAGAAATATTGAATAATTTAACTCTCGTTTACGGACACTCTCAGATAATCTCATTGGCTTTGTATTGTATACTTTTAGTAGAGCCATCGATGTAGCTCAGTCGGCAGACTCGCTGGGCTGCTCATCCGGAGCTGCGTTCGGGCTTGGGTTGGATCCCCCTTTGGACTTTGGTTTCTTCGGAGGTTTTCCCCAGCCGTGGGACTGAAGCCGGATGGTCTATGGCGAGTCCTTGGCATCAACCCCTTTGATTTGATTACCCCCTTTGATTTGATTACCTGGCTGGGTTTTTCCGAGGTTTCCCCCACCGAAAAGGCAAATGCCGGGTAATATTTTGGCGAATCCTCGGACCTCATCTCATCTCACTACATCTCGCCAAAATGTAAAAAAATGTAAAAAAATTGTACAAAATTGTAAAAATTGTAGAAAATTACTAAATTGTAAAACTATAAAAATTTGTAAAAATTGTAATTGTAATATTGTAAAATGTTGACATGTTCCACATCTTAAAGCTTCATTGCTCATGTAAGATCTATGGAATAAAATAAATGAATGAATGAATGAATACGGACACGGACAGCTGTTTCACAGTCCCAAATCTTGCTTTACCTCCTGACTGCGGACAGAACTTGGATTTCAAGACCTAATTGTTACAAAAATGGAAAATTTAGTTTTGAGAACTAAATTCCTTAACATGAAAGAAGACAATAAGGGGTCTCATAGGCTACCGCTAGCCCAGCCGGCTACCCCTTGTTAGCTGGAAGCGGGTGGATAAAGAGAATCATAAAAATTATAACCTGTCTGATTGGTCCAAGGTTTCTGCGATCATGAAATAGTATTCGACACATGATAGGATTAGTAGGATTTTTCTCTTCACTTCAATCTATTGTTCTGTTTCGAGAGACATGGCATCTGAATGTAAAGGTTAAGTTGAAAACTGTAAATTACAATACTGCATAACTGTAGACCTAGAATAAAATTGCATGGCACAGTACTGTACTTCCCTTTTTGGTCTTATCTACTGTATATTATTTTAATGTACCGAAGTACATATGATATTTCCATGCAGATATTCTGCGTCATCATACGATGAAAGAGTAATGGAACGGAGAAAAATTCTCTCCGGCGCCGGGATTTGAACCCGGGTTTTCAGCTCTACGTGCTGATGTTTTATCCACTAAGCCACACCGGATACAACTCCGACGCCGGTTAGATGGCGTATGATGACGCAGAATATCTGCATGGAAATATCATATGTACTTTGGTACATTAAAATAATGTATATGATATGCGTAAATCACTTCGTGATTTAAGACGGCGCTTATTCCGTCGGATCCCGGCCAACTAGTCACTCATATCGAGTGCACCTCAGCACATGTGTGGACTTCGGTCCTGCGTTCATATACATCTATGACGTAGTGCAGAGGGCGGCCACTAGAGGGAACCCAAGATTTGGAGCTTAATCAGAGACGATTCTAATCGGCGTCGGAGTTGTATCCGGTGTGGCTTAGTGGATAAAGCATCAGCACGTAGAGCTGAAAACCCGGGTTCAAATCCCGGCGCCGGAGAGAATTTTTCTCCGTTCCATTACTCTTTCATCTTATCTACTGTAGTTCAAAGTTGCAAAGAATTTACTGTAGTATACTGTATTTAGAATTAAACTACAGTAATACATTTCATTTAAAGCGTGAAGGGATACACAATGCATATTATAAATTTACTGTTAGATTGGGGAGCCTCCCTCCCAATAAAGGACACATCCCAGATGCGGACAGATTGTTACGTCCCTTCGATGTTCGTAAATGAGAGGTTTCACTGTATTTACACGTAATAATGAAACACCCTTATAAAGCCATCAAGTTCAGTCTTCTGTCGGACTGCTCTGTTGCTAAAACATTGCGATAAGCTAATTAATCGTGATTACCTACGTCATACGAATCCCCCAGGTTTAACGCAATTGAAGCGGACGGAAACGCTAATGGATCTGATCACCTCTGTAGCATTCATAATCTTACAAACAGTGCAACATATCCTGCTGATATCACCGATGTATACATATTATGTTATATACATTTATTCATGGCTTTTACGCAATGGTGGGCATTCCTGCGTCATTGCCCCAGTGACGTCAGACCTCACAAGCAAACGTTCTGATGGGGGCAGATAAAAAAGTTAAATTGTTTTCTTCCACCATGTTAATAATGCTAAAAGAAGTGTTTATACAAATTTTGGCCACTCGACCGCAATTAGGAGGCCGTCAAGAAAGTGATTTTCCCTGGAGCCGTTTATAGAAAAAAGCACAATTGCATGGAAATATTTATTGAAACAGATACAGCAATTGTTGCGCTATATCTCAACATATCCCCCACTGGAACTGAGTCATTTGTCATATCATGGGATCAATTTTAATGTGTAGATGTCAGCCGCCTCAGATCGGAACCAGCGTTTGACTGCGTCAGCACCTCTCTCTGTCGATCCCATGATATGAGAAATGTCTCAAATTCCGATGGAAAATATGTTGAAAAAAAGCTCAACAATTGTTGTGTCTGTTTCAATAAATTTACGCAATGAAATTGTGTTTATTTTCTGTTAACTGCCCCTGGCGAACTAATTTTTTACGGCCTCCATAATTGCGGTCAAGTGGCCAAAATTTGTATAAGCACATATTTTGACATTATTAACATGGTGGAAGAAAAAAATTTAACTTTTTTATCTGCCCCCATTAGAACGTTTGCTTGTCAGCGAAGCATCAAACTTACCCCCTACCTTCCTCTTCCCCCACTCCATGAAATTACTGCGCGTGTACGTGGCGGATTATACTGGATTGCTGTACTTCGGAGCTTCATTAGTGACACAATGTCTTTCGCAGAATCATATGAATCGAGAGGATATCACACTTACAAGAAAGGCGGTTCTTTCATTTCTCATGCTTAGGCTTAGTTACAAATATTCAGGACGCGAACTTAAATATGTACATTCTTAAAATAGATTACCTGTTATAGAGTTCAAAGAACACAGATTCAGTAATTTTCAAAGGATGGAGAAAGATTTCAATATTTTTGCCACTCCTTTTCATGTTTAAATTGAAAATGTTATCCCAGAATTGCAGTTAGAGGTACTGATTTGCAGAATGATGGCTTCTTGAAAGCAGAATGTGAAGGTCTACTGGGGGCTAAAAATTTTTAAAAGATGTCCAGTACTTCATATCCACTGCTTAGACAGTTTGCTTAAAAAATAATGAGTACAGTCATTTCCCATAACTATGGTCCTGGAACATAACTATTGTCCACGATACAACTATTCAAATTTTGTACTCCATAACGTAGTACCTCGTTTATCTATATTCTTGCTGTACTGTAGTTTGAATTCAAGTCACTGCTGCTATCTACGAACGGTCTATGTTACTTCTACAATAATCTTTTTTTTTAGTTGGTTATTTAACGACGCTGTATCAACTACGAGGTTATTTAGCGTCGATGAGGTTGGTGATAGCGACAAGGTATTTGGCCGAGGATTCGCCATAGATTACCTGGCATTCACCTTATGGTTGGGGAAAACCTCGGAAAAAACTCAACCAGGTAATCAGCCCAAGCGGGGATCGAACCCGCGCCCGAGCGCAACTTCAGATCTGCAGGCAAGCGCATTAACCGACTGAGCCACGCCGGTGGCTACAATGATTTTTTAATGGTTGTATCGTGGACCATAGTTGTGTTCCAGGACCATAGTTATGGGAAATGACGGTATGTATTCATCAACCTACCAATGCGAACAGCTGTTTTCTAAAATGAAATTTATAAAGTCCAGCCACAGATCCCGCTTAAGCGATGCTCATCTCCTTACGCAACTGAAAATAGCATACACAGATATAAATCCCAATTTCGAAGAAATTACTTTGAAAAATGATTAATTAAATATCACGTGAATGGACTATTCTAATTACATATGGTAGGTAGGAGTGTAAATCCGTCACTGCACTGTAGAGTGCAACCCCTTCCACAGTATGTAGTTGCCATTTAAATCTTGTCTTGTGGGTTGCGTTCATTTTGCCCACCACTGCTTTTAGGTAAAGAGACCGATGCATAAAATAGTGTGCAACTTCTTCGGCAAAATGACAGTTCATATTTAAGTCCGGCACACCATCATCATCATCATCATCATCATCATCATGATCATCATCATCATCATTATCATCATCATCCCCAATTCCTACGACTTCAATTGATCATTATCTTTACTTGGTTCTTTAACGACGATGTATCAATTACTGGGTTACTTAGCGTCGATGAAATTTGTGATAGCGAGATGGTATTTGGCGAGCTAAGGCCGATGATTCGCCATAGGTTATCTGACATTTGCCTTACGGTTGTTTAAAACTTCGGAAAGAATCCAACCAGGTAATCAGCCCAAGCGGGAATCGAACTCACGCTTGAGCGCAACTCCGGATCAGGAGACAAACGCGCTACCGCCTGAGGTACGCCGGTGACTCTCTATTGATAATATGGAAGGAGTAAAAGATTTTCGTTTCATTCGATTCCCAGATATCATCCTCTTTAATTCTTTTCAGGTCTTTACAGCTTTCACGATTTCCTCTTTAATATTTTCTTCTCCAAGTTTCTCTTTGGCTATCTCTTCTTCTAGCATCTTGAGGAATCTGATCCAGATCAGTTGCTTCATGAGTCTTTCTGAAATTCTAGTCTTTCCACCGCCAATGTTTCGTATTAATTTCTTGAGCAATTGATTTCTAGTTGATTTCCCTCCATAGATTATCTTTCTTTACTACGTCTGGCCACCATAAATTAAGGATGCCCAAAAGCATCGATTGTTGAAAAGTCTGGATTTGTCTTGCAGTTATATCGATGGCTAAGAAGTGATACATCGTATCACTAAATTTTCAGATGAATCAAACAACAGTTTTAAAAATTAACATTTCTCAAAATAGACAAACATTATACATATGCTCCTCCTTTGCAAAATATTAGTTCCATGTTTCACAACCAGAGAGCAAGACTCATCATCATCGTCACTGTTTTTTTTAGTGGGTTATTTTACGACGCTGTATCAACATCTCAGGTTATTTAGCGTCTGAATGAGATGAGAATGATAATGCCGGTGAAATGAGTCCGGGTCCAGCACCGATAGTTACCCAGCATTTGCTCATATTGAGTTGAGGGAAAACCCCGGAAAAAACCTCAACCAGGTAACTTGCCCCGACTGGGATTCAAACCCGGGCCACCTGGTTTCGCGGCCAGACGCGCTAACCGTTACTCACAGGTGTGGACTCGTCATGATCATCATCATCATCATCATCATCAACATCATCAGAACAACAGGATATAGGACTATTGGCCTATTTCGTTCTCAAAGTAAATTGAATTGTTTCTTCCATTTCTTCAGTGCACGTCCTTGTTGTCTTTTGGTTTGTACTCAAAAAGCTTCTTCGAAATTCGATGGTATCTCTTTGTTTGTATATGTTCATAATATGATTTCTAATAATCTCTTATTTTGCCATTTACATTGAATATCTTAAGTCCTCTTCTAATACTGTCATTTCTCTTTATCATATGTTCTTTGGGCGCACATTGTTTCAAAAACAAAGGACGATCTATTACATTTTCCCTTTGCCTAAGTCAGAAGCCGGAAAGATTTTTTAAAATTTATTTTAGTAGGATATTTTACGACGCTTTATCAACATCTCCGATTATTTAGCGTCTCAATGAGATGGTGATAATGCCGGTTAAATGAGTCCGGGGTCCAGCACCGAAAGTTACCGAGCATTTGCTCATATTGGGTTGAGGGAAAACCCCGGAAAAAACCTCAACCAGGTAAATTGCCCCGACCGGGTTTCGAACTTGGGCCACCTGGTTTCGCGGCCAGACGCGCTAACCGTTACTCAACAGGTGTGGACTCGTCATCGCCATCATCATCATCATCATCATCATCATCATCATCATCATCATCATCATCATCATCATCATCGTAAGAACAACAGGGTTTAGGACTATTTGCCTATTTCGTACTCAAAGTAAATTGAATTATTTCTTCCATTTCTTCAGTGCACGTCCTTGTTGTCTGTCCGTTTGTACTCAAAAAGCTTCTTCGAAATTCGATGGTATCCCATTGTTTGTATATGTTCATAATATGATTTCTGATAATCTCTTATTTTGCCATTTACATTGAATATCTTCAGTCCTCTTCTGATAATTACTGTCATTTCTCTTTATCATATGTTCTTTGGACGTATGTGTTTCAAAAGTAAAGGACGATCTATTATGTTTCCCTTTGTCTAAGTCAGTAGTCGGCAAAAATGTCGTCATATGAAATGCAGCCCACATAACACAGCAACAGTGGAGGTGGAAGGAGGGGGCTACAAGGGGAGAAGTCGCGTAACATCTACACTCTTGCGAGTTTTTCGTGCGCGAAGACAGACAGTGAACGTACCCAAACTAAGGAAAAGTTCAATAAGTTTATGTTAATATAGGGGAGAGTCGGGTAGTATCGGACATCGGGTAATATCGGACAGTGAGTTTCTTTCATCTACCACACGATGATAGTACCTGATTGACATGGTTACGTTTCTGTGATGTCGCATAGAGAAACGTAACCATGTCATTCAGGTACTACCGTATGGTGGTAGATGAAAGAAACGCACTGTCCGATACTACCCGATATCCGATACTACCCGACTCTCCCCTAATTTTTGAAAAATGAAACTCCTACAAATACAGAGTTGCAAATAGATTTTTGGGTTAGTAGAAATATACCAGTTTTAGAGCGAGATAAATATTACTAAAAGGTAAGAGAGGTAATGAACTTAGTTTCATTTCGAATATAGGCGATTCATTATTTTGCGTACCAATATTCTGGAACTGTATAAATACACTTTTTATTAAGGGGTTAGGTACAGCTTACAGCAATAAAATTTTGGAAATATTGAACGTTTTTTTCCTCCATTACTGTATCTTGTACAATAATGAAAATTAGTATGTGTAAAACACTGTCCTTCTGCTATATTAAAAAAATATACTTTTACGATTAAAAAAAATACATTTTTTTTCCCCCCAAAATTCAGTTGACTGTGCAGTGATGAAGCGTTTCCCACATAACTCAAAAACTGTCCAACATTCTGTTATAAAATTTGTTTTGTGTATTTATGCATGTCATATCTACAATATGATGCAAGATCATTTCCCTACCTTTTGTAGATTGTCTGACAAAAAATAAATTATTTTTAAAAATGGTCAAATATCAATATTTTCTTCTAACACAAAATAAAAAAAAATATTATTTATTAAGTAATGTATTTGAAAGAGCATGATATTGTAAACATGAGTTTCAGCAATAAAATAAAAGAGAGAGAACATGAAAAGGTTAACAAGTTTATGTGTTACGAGAGAAATTCTTCATCACTGCACAGTGAACTGCCACCATTTTGAATTTTTGGAAAAAAAATATAAATAATTTTTTTAATTGTAAAAATACTTTTTTCATATAGCAGAAGGACAGTGTTTTACACGTACCAATTTTCATTATTGTACAAGATACAGTAATGGAAGAAAAAGTGTTTAATATTTCCAAAAATTTTACTGCTGTAAGCTATAGGGGAGAAGTGGGTACAGTAAAACAGGAGAACAGTGAGACATTTTTATTAGATGGTAAATTTTGATGTTGAGATGTTGGTAACAGTGGAATTGTATGTTGCATGAGTAAAGTGACAGTATTTTCATCTCGATTTGATTCTAGTTATAAAGGTGAGTGATGAAAAAATAATTCGTAATTTTTCACTCTAGAAGTAAAATTTTGGCTTGTGTTTAATGAAGGTTGTATTGGATATACAAATTAAATAGAAATATGAATGTTTTGTTACCTAATACTATGGTATTTGAGATTATGTTTGGCAAGGTTTCGTCTTTCCTGTTTTAGTTTTGAAGTGATGGCGTCATTTTTAAATGAACTATGCGTAAAGGGAACAGTGAGACATGCCATTGAAGGGTACACTGAGACGTCTCATTGTTCCCATGTACCAATGATTTGCAAAAACAAACTGTAATTATATTACATTTACCGGTAACTAACATTAAAAATGAACATACTAGTAACCAATTTAGGAACTATAGCTTAAAATAATAGATACATTACATTTTAATGGTTTCATAAATAAAAAAAAATATTCACAAAATTTAAGAAAATGTTAAAAAATAATAAATAATTACATTAAATTCTCATAATTATAAGCTTTGTTGTCACCAAAAATTCATTTAATTTTTTCGCAAAAGTTTAAATGTAATGGAAAATTCATTTTTCCAAATGTTCCAGATGTTTCAATGGTTTCGAAGTCAGACATCAGAATGATTCTAAATAAGTCTACAGAACATGGCAAGATAAAGAGACAGCAAGTGTTTGTTTTCTTTTGAAATAAATGTAAAATCATTTCAATGTCCGTTAATAGACACTGTGGTGTCTCACTGTACCCCCCTGAATGGGAACAGTGGGACATTTGCATTTTTTTGACAAACACGTGTAGTATATTATGTCCTTTATCTATTAATATTTGTGTTTATGTATTATTATACTCCATGTTTTAATGTCTATTTCTATTGCGCTTGATTTAAAAAATACTTGAATTATAACTTGCATACATAGCCTATGTTTTAATATTTTGTGTCTCACTGTACCCACTACTCCCCTACCTAAGCCTTAAAGCAGTCGCTCAGTAGTTTGCAACATTTACCGCGTCTTATTACAGGAATGAACTCTCTTTTTACAGAAATAGACCATCTTCATTGAATTCAACGTTTTCCTCTGCTATTTCATTTCCATGGGATGGTTGTTAGGAGGACGACGAACAGTAAAGGGCAACGATACGTGGGCTGAGGGGTGCCCTATATAATTCTGGGTAGAAGGGTGCAGTTTATGGCTGTACATATGCACAATTCATCGCTCCAAAACCTCTTCTTAGTATGTGGGGGGATCGTAATTCCGAAGAAGATTACGGTCGCTTGGCAGCAATCATTGTTGGCCGAGTGCCTTAGCAAAGAGGATCAACACAACTGTAGTATAGTATAGAGTCGCGGACATAACCTAACGGTGGAATACATTTGCGGCTTAACAGTACCGCAAATACTAACAGTTCGCAGCGTCTGGCAATGTAACAGACTGATACGAGAGCTTTCCTATAACAGTGTTTTCCAAACCAAGGGGCGCGACCCAGTTATGAGGTCGCCATAAACTCAACATGCCGGTTGTTTGTAATATCTTTCTGGAGCAGCGCAGTTCGGTGTGCAGGGAGAGACGCACTCTCGCAGTAAAAAGCTACATTTATTTAAATCACTGTTTCCAAGAATGTAGTTTGGAAGTAAGAGGGCTTTGCCAAGAGCCAGGCCGGCGTATTTCATCAGATCGAGAAGGAAGCGAACGCATTACCGACGTTTTCTGCACCCCGCAATTATTCAAGTGTTGCTGCTTCACGTGTTCCGTGCTCTGTCTTTTCTCATAACAGTTCCTTTACATCCATCTGTATGTATGTATGTATGTACAGTATGAATGTATGTACAGTAAGTATGTATGTATGTATGTATGTATGTACAGTATGAATGTATGTACAGTAAGTAAGTATGTATGTATGTACAGTATGTATGTATGTATGTATGTATGTACAGTATGAATGTATGTACAGTAAGTATGTATGTATGTATATATGTATGTACAGTATGAATGTATGTACAGTAAGTATGTATGTATGTACAGTATGAATGTATGTACAGTAAGTATGTATGTATGTATGTATGTATGTATGTATGTATGTATGTATGTATGTATGTATGTACAGCATGAATGTATGTACAGTAAGTATGTATGTATGTATGTACAGTATGAATGTATGTACAGTAAGTATGTATGTATGTATGTATGTACAGTAAGTATGTATGTACAGTATGTATGTATGTATGTATGTATGTATGTACAGTAAGTATGTATGTATGTACAGTATGTATGTATGTATGTATGTACAATATGTAACGCACAGTATGTATGTATGTATGTATGTATGTATGTATGTATGTACAGTATGTACGTATAGTATGTATATACGTACAGTACGAGATACTGCACATGCAATTTTGCGTGATGATTTGAACATGAACCGAGTGGCTGCGAAATTTGTGCCCAAGTTGTTGTCCCCGGAACAAAAAGACCTCCGTCGTGACGTTGCACAGGACCTTCTGGACACCGCCAACACTGATCCTGGGTTTCTGAAAACCGTGATAACTGGAGATGAGTCATGGGTGTACGGGTACGTCCCAGAAAAAAAAGACAGTCGTCGCAATGGAAGCATCCCGAGTCTCCAAGGCCGAAGAAAGCGCGGCAGGTGCGAAGCAAAATCAAGGTGATGCTGACTGTTTTCTTTGATGTCCGTGGAATTGTGCATCACGAATACGCACCGGAATGACAAACGGTGACAAAGGAGTACTATCACGATGTTCTCCGGCGACTCCGTGATGCAGTTCGGCGCAAAAGATCAGACATGTGGACAGCGAACAACTGGCACTTGCATCACGACAACGCCCCCGCACATTCATCCCAATTGATCCACACGTTCTTGGCCAAACATGGAATTACAACCGTTCGCCAACCTCCCTACTCTCCAGACCTGGCTCCTTGCGACTTCTGGTTGTTTCCAAAATTGAAGACACCACTGAAAGGATCCCGTTTTGAGAATAGAGAAGAGATAATGCAGAACGCGACGACGGAGCTGAACACCATTCCAAAAGAAGACTTCCAGAGGTGTTTCCGGCAGTGCAAGGATTGGTGGGCTAAGTGTGTGCAAGCACAAGGGGCCTACTTTGAAGGGGATTAGGGTCCCAACCCCGTCAGGTATTTGAAATATTTTTTCTGGCTAAAGATCGGATACTTTTTAGACAGGCCTCGTATGTATGTACAGTATGTATGTATGTATGTATGTATGTATGTATGTATGTATGTATGTATGTATGTATCTATGTATGTATGTATGTATGTATGTATGTATGTATGTATGTATGTATGTATGTATGTATGTATGTATGTATGTATGTATTTACAGTATGTACGTACAGTATGTATGTATGTATGTATGTATGTATGTATGTATGTATGTATGTATGTATGTATGTATGTATGTATGTATGTATGTATGTATCTATGTATGTATGTATGTATGGGCTACTCCATATGAAATCGACCAGTAAAAAACCTCGCATTTTTTTAGGTACTCTAATTTTTTCCCTACTTATACAAGGTACTGAAGGGAGTGCATTTTCAAAAATATACTATCGAAAATCAAACGGTTTTCGTATTATTGAGCGACAAATTTAGCGTATTTTATAAAAACAAGCCTCTTTCAGCGCTCAGAACTCTGGAACCATTTACTGCAGAACATTGAACGAGAGCTTATTTTGAAGCTGACATTTGGTAGGTTATGTTAAGAAGTAATTCTTATTTTTATTGTACACAGAGAGACAGATAATCTGATTTTACTTGTTTTTAGGCTTTTTGATCATTTGTAAAAATGTAAAACAATATTGAGAAAAAACCTTACATTATTAAGAGGGATTCGGCATTGTTTGCTTAGTGGTACGGCAATAAGTTTCGAGGGTATTAAATAGATTATTTTCATACGCCTAGACTTGAACGGCGCTGTACCGCTCGCACTGGCCGAGAGCTGAAGATAAGCGAGACTTGGGCGTCATTTTACTCCTGTGTTTATGAAAACCTGTGATAAAGCTAGCACAGCCATGACTACTAGACGACACATCACGTGTTTGTCTCCTGGCCTTGCTTGTCTCGGCTAAGCTCCCGTCTCACAGTCAGCTGGTCAGTTCACGCACATGCTATTTATTTTCTTTTTTTGATATTTTCAACACTTCCTTATCAACATACCATCAGTAAAAAATATGTGTTTATTTGTACTTTAAATGCGGAATCTAACTACTGTATATATTTTTAAAATATTTTTTCCTATCCTAAGGCATCTTAATGAGGAAAAATCTAAATTTCTCCACTTCCATAAAAAGTAAGAAAATCTGTTTATATGTCAATATAAACTTTAATTTCTCAGCATCAAAATAAACCATGATTTTGATCATTGGGTGAAAGGGTTTCGGAGCTACAACAGTTTAAAGTTGCTAATTTTATGAAAATACGATAAATTTAAATATTTTTAATTTAAATACTATGAAGTTCTGATGCCTCAAACTTTGCACAAAGCATTGTATCACAGTTCTCTACGTACAAAAAAAAAGTTTTATTGTATTTAGAAATTGTAAGATCAATTTTCTCTATATTTCGGTCGATTTGAGATGGAATAGCTTGTATGTATGTATGTATGTATGTATGTATGTATGTATGTATGTATGTATGTATGTATGTATGTATGTATGTATGTATGTATGTAAGTATGTATCTATATATGTATTCACACTGCAAATGGGTATATACCCGATGGCAGTGGCAACTATTTGCACTCAATAATGAGAATGATAAACACAATTAATAAAAAATACAATTAATAATAAATTAATAATAATACTAATAATAATAATACTTACTTACTGGCTTTTAAGGAACCCGGAGGTTCATTGCCGCCCTCACATAAGCCCGCCATTGGTCCCTATCCTGAGCAAGATTAATCCATTCTCTATCATCATATCCCACCTCCCTCAAATCCATTTTAATATTACTTATCTTCCCATTAACGTCTCGGCCTCCCCAAAGGTCTTTTTCCCTCCGGCCTCCCAACTAACACTCTATATGAATTTCTGGATTCGCCCATACGTGCTACATGCCCTACCCATCCCAAACGTCTGGATTTAATGTTCCTAATTATGTCAGGTTAAGAATACAATGCGTGCAGTTCTGTGTTGTGTAACTTTCTCCATTCTCCTGTAACTTCATCCCTCTTAGCCCCAAATATTTTCCTAAGCACCTTATTCTCAAATACCCTTAACCTATGTTCCTCTCTCAAAGTGAGAGTCCAAGTTTCACAACCGTACAGAACAACCGGTAATATAACTGTTTTATAAATTGCAACTTTCAGATTTTTTGACAGCAGACAGGATGATAAAAGCTTCAATAATAATAATAATAATAATAATAATAATAATAATAATAATAATAATAATAGCGATGATAGTAATAATAATAGCGATAATAATAATAATAATAATAATAATAACGATAATAATGATAATAATAACATAATAATATTAATAATAACAATAATAATGTCGTATTTATTTTATTTAACAAGATGTTCTCTTCTTTTTATTGATAATTAAAATACGGTACCCCTACGCCATGCAAGAGAAAAGTAATAGGCCTACATTTTCTTTAGCTCTCAAATAGCATAAAATTTCTCCAAACCCGCAAAATTCAAGGCGTATTTACAAGCACAATATTTCAAATAACAAATTAGAAATGACAAACGATAAACATTCTTCTAACAACGCAATGTTGTGATGAAAAACAAAAATACTACGAACCTAGTGCAGCCGTGGCGAAACTGCGACTCACGAGCACATTGTGGCTCGCAGTGCATTTCCCTTGCTTCCTACCTACAACCCCCACCCTCTCACTCACTGGAGTCAAACTCCGTTCTATTTGTATTTGTCTCTGACCTGCGAGTGGCGTATCGTCGCAATGTCTCTCTCGAAACCATGTACCTCTATAAAAACGAAAGTTTCAAGTAGGATGGGAGGATGCATTTTTTTTCTGCCAATATGATGAGAATATTAAATGTATGATTTGTTCACAAGTATTACTAGGAAAACGGTTGTATAACATAAAACGGCATTATAAGTTACTACATGTTACTGATGAAACATTAAAAGGTTAAGTGTTGTTGTTGTTATTATTATTATTATTATTATTATTATTATTATTATTAAGCTTATTATTATTATCATTATCATCATCATCTCTGTACGTCGATCCTTTTTCACCAGATGTACGAGTAATGCGGTTAGATCTTCAATTTGAACTCACTGATTTACTATGTGATGTTAAATGAAAGCTAGATGTAAGGACTTGACCAATATTGAACTTTTCAAATCTTTGCCAAAAAATAAAAATCCGAAGCTTCGTTCTTTCGCTTGCTCTGTTGAAGCCATGTTCGCTACAACGTACGTTTGTGAAAAATTATTTTCGACACTGAAAATAGTAAAAACCAAATTTAGATCACGACTGACAGACAAATACCTTCGTGATCAACTACGACTGGCAGTAAGTGACATAATTCCTGATTTTGAAACTCTGTCGCAGAGACATTCTGAAGACAATTAATTTTAGGTTGTGATAATGTGTCCTATGTTTTCGTATTCATTTCTTTCTTCGTTACACGTACTAAACATTAATTTGTAGCTTTGTACTGTATAAAATTTTATTTAAGTGCTTGACGTAAGGAAAATGAAAAACCGTTAATGTCAGACAGTTGCTTCACTTCCCCTTCGGATGTCCGCCTCCCTCCACAGGTGCTGTGCACGTTGCAGCTTACACAGTGGCTCGGCGCACGATGGCATTTTCGCCACGGCTGACCTAGTGCGTGGCAAGAATAAAGACGTTTCACGCAGTCCAAAATGTTTCATATATTTCTTGTGTTTTTTAACAAACTTTTTTTTTTCAATAAACTGGAGTTCATAATGTGGAACGAGTTAGGTTATTTAGTTACTCTCCTTTAAACTTTTAAGCGTGAAATTTGTACGAGAAGTACTACGGCCCTCTACAGTAGTCCACGCGATATGCGTTCCCTTTAGCATATTAAAAGATTAGCCTGCAGCGCTATGGCTTCGTCGCATAGCAACTGCACTCCATGATTAAAATATACGACGACGATACAGCTTCTGCCGTGACCCGAATAAATCCTTTCAAAGGAAAAGCCCTTGAGACGTTTATAAAATATTCATGTTTAATTTTAAATGTGTTTAGAGGTGTTTTATATTATACTTTCGCTTACTCGAGAATGCAGCGATGCTGTACTAATAGGCAAGGTCAAGGTCAGCTTCGATTCGCACCTGGGGCAAGGAAATTTATCTGTTTCACTAAGATAATAATAATAATAATAATAATAATAATAATGATTTATTTAACCTGGCAGAGTTAAGGCCATACGGCCTTCTCTAACACTCAACCAGGAGTAAAGACTGCGTTACAAAAACACTACAAATTAACAAATTACACTACAATTTTACACACAAAACTGAATAAGATAATAATAATAATAAAAAATAAACAACAAATAAGAAGAAATCAGACATAATATATAACATACAGAAAGAAAGAAAAAAGCATAATAATATGTGAACAGCAGGTCAAAATAAATGAGGCATACAAAAAAAAGACAATTATTCATAATAATAATAATAATAATAATAATAATAATAATAATAATAATAATAATAAAGAAGAATAGTAATAATGATAATAATAATAATACTAATAGTAGTAATGAAATAGTGCAGTACAAAGTATACAGTGAATACAATATTTCTAAGTACACACAATAACGAAAATTAAGATTATATATAGCTCAACTTATCACATTAGAGATATAACATTATCGGAAAATATGAAAACAAAAATATAAAATAAGTTGAATATCATTAGAACATAAAAAAATGTGAATACGTGGAAACATGCAATACAACACTTGTCATAATAGTAAGTTAGTTTGGCATCTCGTCATAAGATAATTTTCTAACTTGGATTTGAAAGAATTCAATGTTCGGCAGCCCTTGACTTCAGGCGGCAGAGAGTTCCAGTGACGAGAGGTAGCAACAGTGAAGGATGAGGAATACAGAGATGATGCGTGAAGTGGAATTTCTAGCGTGTTATCGCGTTGTGCTCGAGTATTAATATTATGATAGCGAGAGAGAGTATGAAAACGAGCGAATAAATAATAGGGGGATGAAGAGTGCATAATTCGATATAAGAGAGAAAGTGAGTGCAGATTTCTCCTCTCATGTAACCTAAGCCATGATAACTTCTTGAAAGAAGGTGAGATATGATCATAGTATCGAACATTACAAATGAAGCGGACGCACGCGTTATGAACACGCTGTAGTTTCTGAGCGGAATCAATCCTGAGATCACTGAACAAAACGTCGCAATAATCGAAGATAGTGCAGAAAAGTTCTGTGCATATCGCCCGTTACTGTCGTGTTGCCCATTCATATTCATTTTTCTTAATATTTAATGGTTGTATTGTATTGTATCGTATTTATTAACATTCCATGGTATTCATACATGCTTACAGCTAGAATATGGAACAAGTCAAAAAACTTAATACTATTATAAAATCTTAATTTATAGTCACAGTCTAGATGAAATATATACAGAAGAGATTTACAATATAGTCTACTAGTACAACATAAAGTTTTAGTATCAATTTCATGAAGTGTTATTGAATGTCATGAATTCACCTACAGAATAGAAGGCGTGAGAAATTAGGTACTTCTTTAATTTGGCCCTAAATAATTTTATGTTTTGAGTTTCATTTTTTATATCGATAGGGAGGCTATTAAAATTTTTTACTGCCATATAACGCACTCCTTTTTGATAGCACGATAGACTTGCCGATGGAGTATGAAAGTCATTTTTTTTGACGTGTATTTATGCTATGAACTGTTGAATTAGTTACAAAGTTTTCACGATTACATACGAGGAAGACTATTAATGAAAATATGTACTGACAAGCTACGGGCATTATTTGTAGTTTTTTTAAAATAGTCCTACACGACTCTCTAGATTTCGCACCTACTATTATTCTAATTATTCTTTTTTGTAATAGAAATATATTGTTACTATCTGTGGAATTTCCCCAGAATATTATTCCAAAACTCATTACCGAGTGGAAGTATGCAAAGTAATTTGTTTTTAAGGTATTGATATTTACTATCTTTTGCATAGATCTAATAGCAAAACAAGCTGAATTTAGTTTGGGGGTAATTTCTTTAATATGATTTTTCCAATTTAACACATTATCGAATTTTAAGCCAAGAAATTTGGTTGTTGTTGTTGTTTCTAATAGGGATCTATTGTTAATTATTGCGCTAGAAATTTGCGACGTTGAATTTGGACAGGATTTAAATTGAATTATGTTAGTTTTTTTTACAATTTAATACTAATTTATTGACTGAGAACCAGTCACATATTTTCAAGAGAAATTCCTCTGTTGAAGATTGGAATGTGTTGGAGTTATTGGTTGTAATTACTATACTTCTGTCATCTGCAAATAATATGGGATGACCTACATCTTTTATAACGGGGGCAAGATCATTTATAAACACTAGAAAAAGTAGGGGACCTAATATTGATCCCTGAGGAATTCCATTATTAATAGTTCCCCATGACGATGTAGATTTCATAGTTGATCTGTCTGGTCATTTTCCATTGCTAATTTTCAAGATCGTAGCACAACGTTTCGAAGAGTGGATCTCTCTTCGTCGTGAGGTGAAAACCTACTGTGGGGATCGTTATAAACAGTGCGAAATATAAAGACGGAACACACGATGTCATAAGCTATTGTAATGTGAACTATATACAGGGTGTTTTCGGACTAGTGTTACAAACTTTTAGGGATGATGGGGAAGGGCACATGTATCAATTTGAGATAAGGAACCCTGGTCCGGAAACGACTGAGTCGAAAGTTATAAGCAAAAATAGTTGTGTGGAAATGGAATTGTAATTTGGCACTACGTGCCCTCCTTCCCTTAACCTTTGGAACAGTCGTGGAAAGATGATATGGATCGGATGCCTCCTACGTGGGTACTTGTGCCGATACAATCTGTGAGCTTGTCTACTGTTCCCATTGGCTCATCCGTATTCGAAAATCAGGTCTGCTTATTCCGCTCTCGTGTACTTCTCCATTTCACTAGGACTGATCGACTGGACACTGCAACTTGTGCACATACACTGCTGTCTACAGACGTGCATATCAGGACCGACCATGTCCGTTACACATTACGCCATCTGCATTGCTTTAGTGTAGTTTCCTGTCCCCACTCCTCAGACAGCGCACTGAATGGAATACTGTAAGTAGACAACGTAAACAACGTCAGATGAATACAATATGTGTAAGATGTACAGATGAATACACATAAATAGGCTAAGGTATACAGAGGAATAAAATTATTTCATTTCCACACAACTATTTTTGGTTGTAACTTTCAACCTAGTCATTTCCGGACCAGGGTTCCTTATCTCAAATTGATACATGTCCCCTTCTTCATCATCCCTGAAATTTTGTAACATTAGACCGGAAACACTCTGTAGAATGAAAAGAAAAATGAAAAGAATTCTGTGATTATAGCTAAACTGATTATATGGAAGAATAACAACAAGAAGGAATAATAGACACTAATAATCCACAGCGAAAATATTGAAATGATGAAACAATAGGAAATAAATAAATGAGTGGGGGAACAAACTACTACTGCCATTTAGTGGTGAAAGATAGTAATAAATAAGTGGGACCAATTAAACTACTATTGCCATCTACTGGTGCAGGGAAACAAACTACTACTCTTAAGTTCGATAGAAATCAAGTTCGACATCCTATAATTCGACTGCTTACGTAGCAGAATTAGACACGCCCCTATACGGGCACTAAAAATGGGTTTGCCATTTCGACCCTCCCAAGTACTAACATTGTAACTCATTTTTTACATTTTTCAGGAGATGAAAATGAAGTTTTAAAATGGTCGTGTAAATTAATGTATACAAAAATGTAGAGTAACAATAAGATTTTCCATACAATTGGGAAGGTTTAGAGCCATACAATGATAGTATTGGGAGAAAAAGAAACAATTTAAGACCATATAAACTAGGACAACTCAAAACCATAAAAATTTAGTTACAATGTTAGTACTTGGGAGGGTCGATTTGAATGGGAATTGGTTCTGTGTCTTGTAGTGATAATTTTGTTAAAGGAAAACAGAATATTTTATTGATTAGGACATCCATATTGATCACTGATTTTAAATTAATGAACTCTTCTTTTTCTATTTGAGAATTGTGCCGTTTGTGAGACGGAACTGTCGAAACCCACTGTGGTACTAGAAGCGCATACACAAGTCTCGGGGCGGGCAGGAAATGCAAGTACAGTACTGTATTCGTTGATGGATAACCAATAAGAATTTGTATTCATTTCACCTGCCACACCCACTACCTTTATTGAACTGAACTTTCAATTCTATTCAGTCGAACTTAGGAGAGTCCACTGTACTGCATTCTAGTGCTGTTTATTTAATTACTACTGTTATTTTATTTTATGTATTATAATTATACTTGTATTTTCCATTTAATTATGTTTTATTATATACAGGGTGATTCACGAGGATTTACCGTCACTTACGGAGCTTATTTCCGAAGACATTCTTAGCAAAAAATGTCATATAATCATTTGTCCTAATCTCAATACTTTCGGGGTTACACTAATTTGAATTTGTTAGTAAAATACCTTTTTCCTTTAGTTTTTAGAGTAAAAGAATATTATAAATAGAGAATTAACTATTTTCTTTAATTGGCTAGTGTTCTGAAGCAAAAAATGTTAATTGCTTTGCACACATTTTGTTTTTCAATTTTCAACTAAAAATTACGTTATTCTTACGCACTTATCACAAAAATTGTTACAAATCATACGACTATAGGAAGTTAATACTTTGCAATTTAATTATACAGTCTTGAAGAATTTACAAGAGTGGTGTGATTTGTAACAATTGAACCGTTCAAAGCAAAAGTGGTGTAAGTCAAAATTGGATAGTGAGGTTTAAAGTAAAAATTCTGTAAAATACAGAGCAAAGTAGCAGTTAATATGTCCTTCGTGCTATCCACTGACTACTAATAGTTTAAATAAATTTAATATTAATTGCTACTTTGCAGTGTATTTTACAGAATGTTTACTTTAATCCTCATTATTCATTTTTGACTTACACCACTTTTGCTCTGAACGGCTCAATTACGTGATAAATGCACAAGAATTTTTTTTAGTAGGTTATTTTACGACGCTTTATCAACATCTCTGGTTATTTAGCGTCTGAATGAGATGAAGGTGATAATGCCGGTGAAATGAGTCCGGGGTCCAGCACCGAAAGTTACCCAGCATTTGCTCATATTGGGTTGAGGGAAAACCCCGGAAAAAACCTCAACCAGGTAACTTGCCCCGACCCGGAATCGAACCCGGGCCATAAATGCACAAGAAAAATGTAATTTTTGGAATATGTATGATAAGTACTTTCTCGTGTTAAATATTAACGTATCTTGTTAACATGTTTCGACCTATTCTCGGTCATCTTCGGAACTGGTCATTGTTTGTCTTGGCGCCTCTTGTTTCCTGTGTGGGTGCATTCGTAGTGTAGAGTCAAAGAGTGTATGTGTTTTGAAATTGAGTTATGTGTTGAGAATATCGTTGGGGTGTGTTTTCATGTGTCTGTATATTTTTGTAGAGTGTTATTTGTTCTGTATGCGATGTTGTAATTTAATTTCTTGAATGACGTTGCAATTTTATGTGTGTTTCTGTTTTCGTATGTTAGTGTGATGTATTTTTTGTGTTCTTGTGTTTGTGTTATATTCTTCTGTTTTTTTGTGGTTTTGTTTTGTCTTACATATTATGTTGTCTATTATGTTGGGGTTGTATCCGTTTTCTTGTGCTATGTATTTGATTGTGTTTAGTTCAAGAAAGTACTTATACATATTCCGAAGTGATACAGTGTTAAAAGTTGTGTAATCAAGATGTGTAATTTTTGGTTAAAAATCGAAAAAGAATCTGTAGGAAGCAACTATGGAGTTAACAACACATTTTTAGTTTCATAATAGGCCTACTATGTAAATAAAGAAATGATACTCCTGAATAGTTCATTCTTTTCCTGTAATTTCTTTTACCTTTAAAACTCAAGAATAATAACATTTTACAAACAACTTCAAATTAACGTAACTCTGAAAATATTGAGATTAGGACAAATGTTTATATGACATTTTTTGCTCAGAATGTATTCGGAAATAAACTCCATTAAGTGACGGTAAATCCTCGTGAATCACCCTGTATTATGCGCCAAATTGGTCAAATCCCTAAACTACATCTGACTCGCTAGACGTACCCAATATGCTTTGTGAGGCGTTTCACATATGATTTTAGAGCATGGTTTCATAGATGTATGCTGTGAACGTTTCAACTCGATGTAAGGTCTTCCCTAAAGAATCTTCCTCCCTCCAAGCAAAAACTCGAGTGACCACCCTTTACTGTCCTGATATGAATAGTGCGTCACTGTTAGCCAGCGCTATAGTTCTGAGTGCTTGGACTTGAAGCCAGGGAGAGAAGATCTAGAGCGTCGGAAGTGGAGTGCATGGAACCGATCTCTTGAACAAGCACGCACAAGTGGAGATCCGGTTTCTAGCCGTCTTCGGAAAGTAACGCCATCTTCTTAAACCCTAGCAGCGTAACCCCTCTCTCAGTTCTCCCTAGTTCCTGTCTGATATTAGCTAGTGGCTCGGATTAAACGTGCATCTCTGCGGCAGCGGATTATGCAGGAACGAAACTGTGTTCAGCGAGGTGGAAGCTGTAGCTTTACAAAGAGGCATGTGTGCGAGCATACGTGGGTATAAAACAGACAATGAAGTATACAAATATTATGTGAAAACGATATAATTAGTCCAGGAGTCGTGATCTCAGTGCTCTATGGTACAGGGACAGTTTGCTCGCTAGCTCAGGTCTATCCCTTAGACATCAACTGTGCGGCAGGAGGTGGGGGGAAGGAATCAGGTGATGGCAGTGGCGTCCGTTCACTTGTTCAACCCTTTTAATCAGTCCTTAATAATTATAATAAACACGGAAGAAACATGTACTTAATTTATTTTAACAGGAACTTTGTAATAAGTAAACCACTTTTCAGTTTAAGACAAGAAACAAGTTGTATTTTTCCGTTATGTATTGTATCGATTTTGAAAGTAAATAGTTCTTTTTTATATTAAAGTAATTGAAAACTTACAGACCTATATGCCTAATGCATTTTCACTATTACGAAATATTAAACAAATCGAATCCATTAGTAATATTTAAATCATGTCATCCTATTCCTTTGTTCAAGTGTCGTCAATAAAATAAGATTAATTACGGTATCCATTTTTTATCTGACACTATATATCACAAAACCAATTATTTGTTTTGTATAACATATGAAACATATTGTCGTTTCTGTTACAAGACTGAAGTAGGCCTAAATTTTTTTGTGCGAAATTGTGCGTATTTGCTTGTTTTCCGCACAGAGCCAATACGCGGTAAGTGTGAAATACCACATTCAGTATTCCCAACATAACACACATAACAATTTCCCTCTTCTTACCGCTTAAGCGCGACATTCATTTTACTGCTTTAGGCTTTTAACATATTATTTTTAGAGACGTTTAACATAGTAATAATTATAAATTGGAAACTTACCACTGCAATTTCACCTAAATTGCAATGTTAATTATTGTTTTTAAATATTTGCAAAAATTAAGTAAAGTCTACTACTCCACGAAACTTATTGCATTCCTGATACAAGTAACATTAAGGAAGCCGTGAAAAAATCAACAAGATTCCAGATGCCGATGTTATTACTGCAATATGTTATATAAATAATATTGTTAAAATATTAAAATGAAAAATAAATCATTACATAACCTTACCGTTTGTTTTAAGTTCGCATTTATAGACTGCGGGAAAAAAAAAGACAACAATGTTGAAGAAAGATATTTTGGTTTTCCGAAGTTGCCGTCAATAAACAGAAACCAAGATGGAGATTTCATTGCAACTAATTAGAAATTCGTCTTTCAGGTATGTAATAAACAATCTTCGTACAAAATAATGTACGATACACGAGCGGTATGTTTGTTTTCATGTTCTCGGAGATTAAAAACGCTCAACTACGTTTCGCTTTTTCAATCTTTTCCTCGAACATGAAAACGTCAACGTACCGCTCTTGTAACGTATATTACTATTATAATTTTTACAGCAAATATTTCAGGTATTTGAAAAAACAACACACATCCAACCTGGCGCTCTAAAATATATTTAAAGGTTTTTTTTTATTTTTTAAATATTACACTTCATATGATAAATTCACCCTAAAAGAAAAGAACGTACATCCAACTTATAAGCTGAAGAGAGTTTTCTGCAGTTTTCTCAAAACTTATAAGTAAAGGACATGTATGGTTTCTCAAATAACCGATTCAAATAATATGTACCAACAATGCACGATTAAAGTTAATTGCAGCAAAATCAACAAATAACACTTTATACTCTTGGCAGACTACAACAATGTACTCAATCAAACATTTTTCAATTAAAAGTTAAAATAATATTTAATATGATCATAACATGAAATAGAAAAGAGATCACAAATCTTGTATGCTCAGTATAATATTTCATTTTAATCAGCGTATTCCGAATCTCACCGGACTGGTGGACAACAATGACGTCACGCTGCAGCGAAATAGGAACAAAACTGCTGGAAGGTTCGATGGCTATCATGGCGGTTGTACAAGTTATTGTCTATGCTATGCTAGCAAGATTTTGCGAAATTTCCGTACTGTCATCTAGTTCAAAGAAAAGAGAGCATAAACTATTTAATTCTTGAACCAGCAGTAGTAACTGGTCCGTTGAAATGTTCGCTTATAAGCCATTAACATATTTTTTTTAAGTTGTGCTCATTACAAACAATACAGCAGAACTAAAGTAGAACACACCGCCATGACACAACAGTGCACGATGTCATTCATCTTCTATAGTCCCGTCGCTCTTATTTCCGGCAGCAAATCGCGTTGCAGGTCGGTTACATTTAAACGTGTGCGTCTTGTGATTTGCTGATGAAGACGTTATTCATTTGTTAAGACTCGATAAATACTTAATATAATCGCCCGCCATTTTGGCTCTTTCGTTGGCTTTCGCAGAAAGCACACGAAGTCATTATTTGCCGCTCAGTTATTTGCTGAATTACAGTGCGTTTGATTTATTATCATAGGAGCTACGACATGATAATGTTTAACGGTGTGGCAAATAGATTCCTCGTATGGTAGCTCGGCAACGAAAGAACAAAAATGGCGAACGATACTACCTACCTAGACTTTATAGAGCCTTGACTTCCTAAGACGTAAGCAAAGAGGAGGAGTCACGCCGGGAATAACAGCGTCGTGACTATAATTGCCGCCCTATACAAGAACCAATCAGATTCACTGATGGCTGATGGAGACTGACACCACCTCTGCAAGCTGATGGAACCGTTGCGACACCAGTGGATCATCAGTGACGTCATCGTTGAAATCGGAACACCGTGATGCCATCAGATTTCTCAGTGCTGAGATTCGGAATATGCTCAATTTGGCACTCCACTGTAGCATTATTAACTGTATTAAACTGCCAGTATGCTGTCTGGATTTAATAAGTGGGACGGGAAGTTTCGTTATCTAATTTTATTGCAAACGTAACAAAATAAAAAACGACCGGCATAGCTCAGTCGGCTAAGGCGTTTGCTGCTGTCCGGAGTTGCGCTCGGGTGTGGGTTCGATTCCCGCTTGGGCTGATTATCTGGTTGAGTTTTTTCCGAGGTTTTCCCCAACCATAAGGCGAATGTCGCTATCACAAATTCCATCGATGCTAAATAACCTAGTAGCTGATACAGCGTCGTTAAATAACCAAATAACAAAAGAATATAACAAGTATAATAAATAAAATGTTTCTAGCTGTTACAAAGTGGCTCAAATCCAAATCTGAATTGAGAATAAGTGGCTCAAAAGCATTGTGCCGTCCAAGTATGTGGCTCAAATCCGGCATCCCGGGTAATTGAACCCAAGACCATGTGAGTGGCTTAATTACGATCACTCGGATATCTCACAAGCAAACATTCTGATCGGGGCAGATAAAAAGTTAATTTTTTTTCTTCCATCATGTTAATAATGTCAAAAGAAATGCTTATACAAATTTTGGCTACTCGACCGCAAGAAAGTGATTTTCCCTGGGGCCGATTACAAGAAACAAAAAGCACAATTGCATGGAAAGATTTATTGAAACAGATATAGCCATTGTTGCGCTATTTGTCAACATATCCCCCACTAGAAGTGAGACATTTGTCATACAATGGAATCAATTTTTGTATCCTTGTGTCGTAGAAGTCAGCCGCCTGGGATCGAAACCAGTGTTTGAGAGCCGTCTGCACTTCTCTGTCGATCCCAATTCCAGTGGGGAATATGTTGAAAAATAGCTCAACAATTGATATGTCTGCTTCAATAAATGTTTCCAATAAAACTGTGTTTTCTTTCTGTTAACGGCCCCTGGCGAAGTTATTTTTTTACGGTCCTCGTAATTGCGGTCGAGTGGCCAAAATTTGTATAACTACTTCTTTTGACATTATTAACATGGTGCAAGGAAAAAAAATAACATTTTTACCTGCCCCCATCAGAATGTTTGCTTGTCAGTATTTTGTATAGCACTGTGATGGCCAACGGATTTTGTAGTTTTAATAAAAAATGGAATGCATTATATATTCTTTTAAATTTTTTAAATGTAGGGCCTATATAAATATTTGTTGGAATACGTACACCGTTATTCAAATTAATTTTACAAAGAATCTTTTTGATCTATGCAGTTAGAATAATTGATTTTTGTAACGCGGTAGATTATAATTGTAGGTAATATATTTCCAATCTTCTTGTTACACGACTCGTATTTATATAGTAGTGGTACGGGATTTAAACGTGCATACATTTTGAATGTAAATAAAATCCGCTCAACCGTTCTGCTGCTAACAAAATACATCCAGACGTAAAACACTGTCACTGCCAGCCAATACCTCCGTCGCAATTGTAAATATGTAAACGGCATCGATATTTTTATGATCATAATGTTTTATCTACAATATACGCGACTGTAAAACCGCTGCACGTACAGAATGGATATACCGGGTGTTCACATTGCGATTTCGACTTTTAAGCACGTACAATTTTAAGAAAAATTCAGAACCACTGACAAACTTGAAACTGATACTGCAACTCTCAGACTTTACACCTCCAAATTAATGGTGGGATGTGATGTGACTTGAAGACCTGTTACTTCGTCACCGTGATAGGTTTGTCACTGGATCAAACTGCGACTACAGCCAGAGACCTGCAAGAGAGCGAGCGCGGGATATCGTTATCAGTCCAGGAAGGCACTGACTGAATGAATAGCGATCATATACGAATAGTTCCGATAAATCACGAAGTAAGGCAACACACCGAGCGATCGGGTCTGACGACGAGCGCTCGGTGTTCATGAGTGCTCTTCCGGTAGCAGTAAGGCGTAAGCAGTAGGTGAATTGTAGGCTTGTCTAATCAGTACGTTTCATCAAAACGAATGTTGAAGATGATTCAATAGTATCGACGTCGATCTCAAGCAGAGGCTCGGACACCGTCTCTGTTGATGGTAAAAGATTACAAGACACGATGTCAAAAGTATATGCCGAAAATAAAGTTAAATCAGCAGAGTCAGAGTAGTGGAAGAAAAGGGAAAGCAGTTACCTACTAGCTCTGCTTGGACTAAATTCGGAGAAGTAAGCGATAAGAATACCTTAAAGTACAAAGGATTGTCCACACCTGTGGAGTAACGGTCAGCGTGAAACCAGGTGGCCCGGGTTCGAATCCCGGTCGGGGCAAGTTACCTGGTTAACGCTTTTTCCGGGGTTTTCCCTCAACCCAATACGAGCAAATGCTGGGTAACTTTCGGTGCTGGACCCCAGACTCATTTCACCGGCATTATCACCTTCATTTCATTCAGACGCTAAATAACCTAAGCTGTTGATAAAGCGTCGTAAAATAACCTACTAAAATAAAAATATTCCCAAGTTAATGAGTAAAGTTCATATTACGTTTGAGATGAAACAAAATATATAGCTACTAATTTATTATTTGCATTTCATACTTCGATAGACATTTTTAGTTACCACGTATTAAATGTAATTTCTCGGTTTTATATACATTTTATAGTAATATAACCAAACATTTCATTTGCATTTACAATATTATCACGATTAAATTTGTGTCTCAGTTTGTTTTTGAAGTTAAATGTTAAACTGAGTAGGAATGAAATTGTATTTATACAGAAAATCATTTCAGGCTGTTTCAATCTAAACAAATAAAAATGTGTAATTAATTAAATTTCCACTAAAATATATAATTGTTGAAAACAATCCAGTGATTTCTATGATTATTCCATTGTAGGATTAAATCATTCGAATGCATGAATGAATTGTTCAATAACATTGCAGTATGTTGATTAGTCATTCTATACGTAGGCCTATAGCCTGAGAGCAGCGCTCTTTTTTCTTATCACCATGTAGGTCAGGTGTTTAATTTAATAAAGATCAGGGTCAGATACTGGGGCTGTTAGAAGAGTCAGTACGCTACAACCACACAGAACATTCGAAGCTTATCATTCTATTTTTGCGTCATATGATTCTGAACTCGAAGCTCTTATCATTATCTTAAAATGGAACATATTCTGTTATGCGAGTACATATTTTGTGTAACTTCATACGGCTTGTTGTGGTGGTAAGCAAAATCAATGAATAATCAAGTGATATTGTGAATATTTCTATTATTTCGAATGGTTTTGATAATCAAATGAATGCATTCGATTTTTACCAATGCTGAACTACGTTGTACTGTAGCATACTGCTTCGCGTACAGTGGTTGAAGCGAGCGCTCGTTCCGACAGGGGAGCGATCCCCCGGGCGAGCTCGAGCGAGCGCAGGCCAAACCCGAGCTCGAGCGATTACACACGAAGTGCATTCGGTAAAACCGATCTCAGATATCGTTAAGCATCGCTCTCTTGCAGGTCTCTGACTACAGCTACGAAAAATCGTCATCTTCTCCCGATGTGTGACAGGTTCTGACAACTACAAGTAAGAAGATTAACTTGAAGGACAACATAACTGGGACCTAATTAATTATCGTCCTATTCAAAAGGTTAACGTCAGTAACTCTTTGATACCGTACTGAAAAGCTACAATGCACTCGCTATATTCTTCCACATTTGATTCACCTAATAATTCGTATACATTCTTGAGCGAATATACGTACCCACTTAATTATAAATGACTTTTAAGGAACTCGCAGGTTCATTGCCACCCTTACAAAAGCCCGCCATCAGTCCCTATCCTGTGCAAGATTAATCCAGTCTCTATCATCATATTCTACCTCCCTCAAATCCATTTTAATATTATCCTCCTATCTACGTCTCGGTCTCCCCAAAGCTCTTTTTCCCTCCGGCCTCCCAACTAACACTCTATATGCATTTTTGGATTCACCCACACGTGCTACATGCCCTGCCCATCTCAAATGTCTGGATATAATGTTCTTATTTGTCAGGTGAAGAATACAATGCGTGCAGTTCTGCGTCGTGTAACTTTCTCCATTCTCCTGTAACTTCATCCCTCTTAGCCCCAAATATTTTCCTAAGAACCTTATTCTCAGACACTCTTAATCTCTGTTCCTCTCTCAAAGTGAGAGTTCAAGTTTCACAGCAATACAGAACAACCGGTAATATAACTGTTTTATAAATTCTAACTTTCAGATTTTTTGACAACGGACTGGATGACGAAAGCTTCTCATCTGAATAATAACACGCATTTCCCATATTTATTCTGCGTTTAATTTCCTCCCGAGTGTCATTTATATTTGTTACTGTTGCTCCAAGATTTTTTAATTCTTCCACCTTTTCGAAAGATAAATCTTCAATTTTTATATTCCCATTTCGTAGAATATTCTGGTCACGAGACATAATCATATACTTCGTCTTTTCGGGTTTTACTTCCAAACCACACATCGCGATGACATAGTTCAATGGTCAGAGCGTCTTAATCACTGTTGTTGATACAAGAGAGATAAACATAAATATCTGTAGGCTCGAAATGAGAAACATGGGTATTCCTCGTGGTTTGTTCCGATATAAGCAGATGACAGTGAAATTGACTTCTAGACGACTTGGAAATCTACAGATAGGAGACGGAGACCCATAATAGCCAAAAATCATCCGAACACAAAAATCACACTGTGACAAAATCACTATTATCTATCACAGTTATTTTACCGTAACTGTCACAGTTCGGAGTCGTGAAGGAAAAACGATGCCACACCCCACCTCTACTCCACATAGGAGCCGTCGGTGACACGAATAATATCCAGTGTCTGATCAGTATGTTTTCTTTCTTAATTTTGTTTATATTTAATTTATAACCTTTTCGTAATTATACACTTTGTATTTAATTTCAATAAATACTTTTTAACGACGCAATTAAAATAATTGAGACTTTTAACAGGTTGTATTACATTATACTAGCAATAGAGGTATATAAAAGTCAGGAAATATTATGGTTACTGGGATCTAAATCACAGCTATCATTATAAATAAAATAAACTTCATATTTATAAAGTTACATTAAAACCAACATGGAAAAATTGGGGAAATAAACATAGCATTTTTCCACTCTACAAATCGTGATATAATAGTACATTATGCAACGAGCCTATAATGATAGTAATTAAGACGCAAGTATGTTTGTTTATGAAACGAGTGCAAGCGAGTTTAATAATTTTCATACGAGCGTCTTAATTACCATTATAGGCAAGTTTCATTCGACTTTTTATGCTCGACCATATTTTTAACTTTAAATTATTCAGAAGTATACATTTTATTTGTATCTGACAGAAGATCGGAAGTGACCTTGTTCGTAGCTCTTGAATTGTGAGATGTGCGCAAAAGCGAAAGTATTGATTTTTTCCGAGGAACAATAATTTCATTGACCTTGCTGTAATGCAGAGAATGTATAACCTGGAAATTGATTTAGAATTGAAAAACGAGATGACAAATTGAATTTATTTGAATATTATTTACAATTAACGCTAATTATTATAGTAAGAGAACATAACCTTCTGCGACAGTATTGGATTTCCAGCCTCCGTGATGTTTCCCTCGTCTTTCGATTGCATATCCGAGAATAATCGAAAACCTGAACTTTAATGAATAGGTGTACTTTAATGACATGAATTAAAGGACTGCTACCAGATGTATAATTACTACATTTCGGCATGGTCGAGCATAAAAAGTAATAGAAAATATAATTGATTTTAGTTTATGTTCATAAGCAGGAAGCGAAACTTGTTGCCCGATGGGAGAGGCAAGTAGTTTCAGGTTAACTGTGTTCTAGAGTCCCTCTACTGTGTACAGTGGACTCTCCTAAGTTCGACTGAACAGAATTGAAAGTTCTTACCAATAAGGGTAGTGGGTGTGGCAGGTGAAATGAATACAAATTCTTATTGGTTATCCATCAACGAATACAGTACTGTACTTGCATTTCCTGCCCGCCCCGAGACTTGTGTATGCGCTTCTAGTACCACAGTGGGTTTCGACAGTTCCGTCTCACAAACGGCACAATTCTCAAATAGAAAAAGAAGAGTTGATTTATTTAAAATCAGTGATGTCCTAATCAATAAAATATTCTGTTTTCCTTTAACAAAAGTATCACTACAAGACACAGAACCAATTTCCATTCAAATGGCAAACTCATTTCTTAGTGATCATATAGGGGAGTGTCTAATTCTCCTACGTAAGCAGTCGAACTATAGAATGTCGAACTTGAATTCTGTAGAACTTAAGAGCTTCCACTGTATTTACAATAGAAGGTGGTGTGAGTCGTGCTCCGTTGAACTATTGTGTTTCAGTTGTTTCGTGTTGCTGTCGACGAGTAAATTTCTTAATTTGTTATTTTACGGCGTTTTATCAACTGCGACGTGTAATTTACATAATGAGCTACAGATCAGAGAATTTCGTATTAATTTCGAAAAAGATTGTTGTAAGATATTATATTACGCGTTTTATCGTCAATTAGTTGTAAGATAGTCGCAATAATTTCGTATAAATTGGAAAGCGATTTTTACGTGAAAAATAACCCTATATTACGTATATGGCTTGAAAATAATGATAAAAAAGGTTTCATACGATAATTTATGCTCGACCATGCCGAAATGTAGTAATTATACACCTAGTAGCAGACCTTTAATGCATGTCATTAAAGTACACCTACTCATTAAAGGTCAGGTCTTTCAGCCAATGACGACTCAGGTTACAACTGTTCAGTCAATGAGAGGTCAGCTTTCTACCGTTATAAAACCGCAAGTATCGATTATTCTCGGATATGCAATCGAAAGAGAATTAGCGAAAAGTCACGGATGCTGGAAATCCAATACTGTCGCAGAAGGTTATGTTCTGTTACTATAATAATTAGCGTTAATTGTAAATAATATTCAAATAAATTCAATTTGTCATCTCGTTTTTCAATGTCTAATTTAATTTCAATGTTATATCTGTAGGTTCTTATGGCCTAGCAAGGTCACTGTGGACAACTGTTCCTCGGAAAAAATCAATACTTTCGCGTCTGCGCACATCTCACAACATACGGGACATTGCTCCAGGTCAGATACAATAAAATTAATAATATCAAGTTAGAAATATGGTCGAGCATAAAAAGTCGTATGAAACTCGCCTATAATGGTAATTAAGAAGCTCGTATGAAAATTATGAAACTCGCTTGCGCTCGTTTCATAAATATCCATACTCACTTCTTAATTACCTTCATTATAGACTCGTTGCATAATGTACTATTATTTCACATATTAAAATTAAACACAGTTTTATAAACATTGAGAAAAAAAAATAGATTATGTAACATCTGTTGTTTCTATTTGTGGAATGAGAAGATAGCAGAAGTCACAATATTATTTTCTTTCATTATTTGAAGATTACGTAACATTTTATATAGGTATCGTCAATGGAAGCGACACAAAGGGGGAAAAATTGTGGTGGCGAATAGCGATAACAAAAATTAAATTGATGACAAAATATGGTGGTGACAAAATATGGTGGCGTCAAAAATGAATCGGTGACAAAATATTGCAATGGAAAAATGTAATATGTGACGAAATCACCGGGTGACGAAAAATCGGTGACGAAAATTCCGGATCCCGCACTACACAATTACGATGAACTTCGTAAGTATGTGCTTTCTCTGCACCTAGAATCTTCAAAATATTATATTCTCATGTTGGACGCTTTCAAATGAACGGTCAGTTCGTCGCCGAGATTTGTATTTCGTTAGCGCAGCCCCAGTTCCCGATTTCATACCCCGATAAGTCTTCAATTTTGTAAACTGTTCGCAGAAACAATTTAATTTCTGTTATGTAAGTTTTAATTGTATTAGTGTTTCACAGTAAACCAGTCTTTAATATATTAACTACAGACTGGATTAGTGGATTCAATTTCCGCTTGGACAGTTTATAACTCCAGTCTTTTCAATTACGTCCAGGATGACTAGGTTTTATCCACGTTCCAATCCGTTGAGTTCTCACAGTCGGTGAAATATTCTGTTTTCTCGTAATGTCATTAATGCCTAAAACGTAACACTCTCAGCGTCGAAATCATTAAAAAGGTTTGCTTGTATTTGTAACGTACAGAGTTCGATACCCATTGATATCAAATGTGAGGTATTTCGTAGTTTATTTATTTATTTTATTGCTAGTAAGTTTGAAATGAATACAAGTTAATACAATGTAAGATAAACTAGCCCACTTCTGAATGAGTAAGACTCGTGCTCAGGAGGGGATTCCAATACAGACAAAAATAAAATTAAAATTAAGACTGAATACAGATTAAAAAGTCTTTAATATGTTTATGCTCGACCATGCCGAAATGTACTAATTATACACCCGGTAGCAGTCCTTTAATGCATGTCATTAAAGTACACCTACTCATTAAAGTACAGGTCTTCAGCTAATGATAACTCAGCTTACATGTGTTCAGCCAATGACAAGTCAGCTTTGTACCGTTATAAAACCGCAAGTATCGATTATTCTCGGATATGCAATCGAAAGAGAATTAGCGAAAAGTCACGGAGGATGGAAATCCAATACTGTCGCAGAAGGTTATGTTCTGTTACTATAATAATTAGCGTTAATTGTAAATAATATTCAAATTAATTCAATTTGTCATCTCGTTTTTCAATGTCGAATTCAATAATCAAGGTTATAATATTATAATATTATCTAGTTTAACGGGACTACGTCAAGGTCAATGACATTATTGTTCCTCGGAAAAAATCAATAATTTCGCGTCTGCGCACATTTCACAATTCACGACCTAGAATAAGGTCACTTCCGATCTTGTCAGATACCTACAAATAAAATGTATACATCTGAATACCAGTAATTTCAAGTTAGAAATATGGTCGAGCATAAAAAGTTGTCTGAAACTCGCCTATAATGGTAATTAAGAAGCTCGTATGAAAATTATGAAACTCGCTTGCGCTCGTTTCATAAATATCCATACTCGATTCTTAATTACTATCATTATAGGCTCGTTGCATAATGTACTATTAAACCCAAACTATAAATTCAATACAATTTATTATTATTTTTTTATTAATTTGGAGAAGATTCGTGGTTAAAATTATATTAGAATAAAATTGTTTTATAATCTAGGTCCTTGACTCATGCTATGATAAAAAGCTGCATTGGTTTTACATTTTGGTTCAGACAAACGCAGAGAATTAATATTTTTAGTTCTATATTTATGTATATACATTTCAAAGTTATTCAGATTTTTGTGAAAATGTTTTAATAAAATAAAGTAATAAATTTGTTTAATGTCGAAAACTTTGAAATGTTTAAACAACAATTCAGTTGAGTAATTTTTCTGCTTTTTTAAACAAATTTTTAATACTTTTTTCTATAGTAAAATTAACGGATAAAGTTTGCATTTATAAGTTCCATCCAAACTTATATTATACCATACATAAATATAGATTGAAATAATGCTAAATAAATTATAAGTAAACAGTTAATTGACAAAATATTTCTTAGAACAACAAAGTAATATAATGTTTTACGTAACTTATTACAAATATAATGAATATGATTATTCCGTTTTAAATGATTATCAATAATTATACATAAGTATTTAACCTCATTAACTTCATTAATAACTGAATAATTGCAATTTATATCAATTTTTATTTTATATATAGTTACACTCAATATTTGTACAATAACGTGTGTTTGTGTGATTTATTTATTTCATTAAGACAAGACAACATATTTTGCAATTACTTTCCATTTAAAATATTTTGTCTACCATCAGTCCATCCCTTTAAGGGAGGAGGTACACCATTAGCCTGCAAAGAATAAATAAAAACTAAATTAAATAATATTAAGTTTGCATAATTTTTTTACAACTGTAAAGCATTTACATAATAAAATATACAATTAATTAAATATCTGTATGCTTCTTTTACTAGAATGTTTAAAAGACCTACGTCAACAACATAGTCTAGGATCTTTTATCTATTCGTTAAAGATTTTTTTTTCTTAATCGTTGCCTTCAATATTACATTTTCTAAAATGTTTGATTAAGAAAAACATATATCCTGAAGGAACAGGTAAAAAGATCATACACTATGTTGTAGATGCAAGTCTGCAGAATATTTCCGAAAAGAATCATGCAAAAAATTTGATATTATTTTTACAGCTAATTATTAGCTATTTTAATATCCTGAACAGTGTTTCATAAAGTGTAATGTATGTATATTAAGCATGACAAGTTTTGTTCATTTAGCTTTTATAATAGCTGAGATATAAAGAAAATGAACTTCACTAAATTGTTTCAAGGCCAATCATCATTATTCGAAGAATTTTATCGTCCGACGAAGCAAATTTCAAACTCTCAGGAGCTGTTAATAGACACAACTGTGTCTTGTACTCCATAGAAAACCCGCAGCTAACAATTTGAGGCACAGCTGGATCAACCTAGAGTTACAGTGTGGGCAAGCTTTTTCTGTAAATACATCGTTGGATCTATTTATTTTTAGATACAACCGTAAACCAACACAGTATCTTAACATGCTGTGGGATACCGTTATCCAATAATTACAACAAGACGTAAATGAGGATAACTATTACTTCCAGCTAGATGGGGCCACTGTGTCCTAATTTGCGTGCCTTAATTCACAATGAATTTCCAAATAGGTGGATAGGTCGACGAGGGTTCATTTAATGGCCAGCAAGATCTCCCGACCTAATATCTACGGACTTTTTCTTTTGGGGTTTTCGTTAAAGACAAGGTATTTGCAGGAATACAACGTACATTTGTTGATATGACCTTTATATTCATAAGAGAAGTGTGCCAGGAAATCGACGAAAATAATGAACTGTGTATGTGAGCGTGACTTGCAGACTACATGACTGTGTAAATGCTGAAGACAAACAATTTGAACTGAACCGACATTGGTTGTAACTACAAGTGCTTGTAATCATCATTTGTGCTTAATAATACCGGTTACTATATTGTATTACTTATCTAATCCCCATTTCAGTTTGGTTGATAGGATTTCCCCTCTACCCACACTCTTTACCATCAGTGAAGGGGAAGATGCTACTGTCTATCTTATTAACGTTTGACTAATTGAATTTGAACATAGTGAAAATTCTTATTATTCAAAACGTTTACCGGTAATCTAGATTTCGAAAATCTATACTAACACACGATCACAACACTCCTCAATATTATCCATTCCCTCCCACCGAACATCCTCATATTCATCTTCTTTCACTGTGGCTGTTTCTCGACTTTGGAATTCCCTACCGAGTAATGTCAGGGACTGTCAGACATCAAACCAATTTAAGAATAGGCTAACGAAATATTTTTCTAACATTTCTTGTTAACAATAATAGCTGATTCAGGTTTCTCAATGTTTAATGGTTATATATATATATATATATATATATATATATATATATATATCACAGATAAATATCTAAATTATCTCATTATTATTATTATTATTATTATTATTATTATTATTATTATTATTACTATTATTATTACATTTACAATCACGCAATCAGAATGTTAGGAATAATACGGTCAATAACTTATTCTTTTTCCACGCCAGATTCTCTTTTAATGCTATACTACACATTGGTGCGATCGAAACTCGAATATGCATCTGTAGTTTGGAACTCGATTACAACTACGGACTCGGCTAAATTAGAAAATATACAAAGAAAATTTATATCCTTATGTTCATTCAGATTTCTGCCCATTAATTCCGGGTACAGTTATGAGAGAAAATGTGAATATTTTAATTGTCAAAATCTATATGCTAGACGCCATGAGCTAGATTATCTGTTCTTTTGTAAAGTCCTCAAAGGTGATATATCCTGTGACTCTTTCTTAAACAATATTACCTTACGTATTCCAACAAAAGATATGAGAGCCCACAAACTTTTCTATATTAGAAATTCGAAATTTCTTTCACCAGTCTCCAGATGCATTAAAAATGCCAACATGCATGGCTGCGAATTCGATCCCTTCAATGTATAGACTTAGTTCGCTCTTGGCAACGATTTATCATTTATGCATTCTTTCAGGCATTATACTCAATTATCATTGTCTCACAGTATTCTTAGTTATCCATTCATCGTCATTATTGTAATTAATTGTAATTATATTTATGTGTAATAATTATTTTTGTTTTATGTTTTTGTTATATTTGTGCTGAACTTTAATTGGCCACTGGCTGTTGTACAGCACATTAAATAAATATAAATAAATAAATAAATAAATTATTATTATTATAACTATTTCTTACCAATGTTTATTATTGTCACACTAACATTAGTTATCCAATTTTCATTATTTACTTTCATGTTGTTTTATGATCTAGATATTAATGTAAGAACTATCTAAGCAATATTGTATTCAGTTAGAATTAGAGTCTGGCTGGGCGGAAGAGAAGGCCTACTGGCCTTAGATCTGCCAGATTAAATAAATAAATTATAAGCTACCGACAGCAGAAGATAAATGTTTTCTTCACTGTTAGTTGCTACTCTACAGCATAAACGACGGAACAATCTGCATTGTGTCACTTCCTCCTGACTTCATAATACAAACTAGCATCCCTTTATTTAATTAATTATTAGTTGAAAATTTTGTAAAAAGACACTAAAATATACTGAAACATGTAATTGTCAAACATCTGTGTCACTGTATTTTATATTCACTTATGTAATTTATTTAATATTTTATTTTCTTGTGTGTACAACTTGGGGGGTGCAGGTATAAGAGGTAACAGCTACCGGTCTGTTATACTGACGGACTCAGGGCAAATAGAAGGGGAAAGAAATACCTTCGCATCCTCTCATCTTGTATGAAATGTCGTTTACGTAGCCTATGCACCTCCTGTATATCATCATCATCATCATCATCATCATCATCATCTACATCAAGATAGGCCAAGTTGACCTGTTTCGTCTCAGAAGTCATCCTCCTATCGCCGGCGAGGTCTTCCTATGTCTTTTGATCCTATATCGCATTGCCTGTTTTTCCAGTCTATTATTCATCATTCTAAACATATGGTCATGCCAATTTTGTTTATTATTCATGATTTTGTCGTTTAAATTATATATATTCAGCTGATCTCGTATTTATTCACTTCTCATGTCGTCTGTGAGAGAGTATCCAGACACGTATCTTAGAAACTTCATTTCTGCTGTTTCCATAATTCTTCTAACCTTTCTATTCATTGCCTAGTTCTCCGAGCCATAAGTCAAAATTGGTACTGCCATAGTTTTGTAGAATTTTAGCATTGTTTCTTTCTGAGTTTTACTTTTTAAGCTTCTCTTGATAGTTCCACATATATTTTGGAATTCATGAACTTTGTTTTTCAGGTCTTCTTCATAATTGAATGTAACTTCGCAGCCTAAATAATTACAATGTTGTACCTGTTCTACAATTTTATCATCAATCAATATTTTAGACCTTCTCGGGTATTTTCCCTGTGATGCCATAACTTTCGTTTTAGTTGCCGAGATTGTTAGATTATATCGTCGCCTGAATGCAAGAACTAGGTAACTTGATTTTTCATATTTTGTGACATTGCCTATTTACTTATTTATTGCACTAAGGAATATGTCTCTTTTCTTTTACCTATTTGTTATATTGGAAAATAGATGTCGCTGGTATCGTTTGATCAGTTACCTAGATCCTGGATTACATTTTGTGCGATTTTTGCTATGCTATAAAAGAGGTAACTAAAAAACTCAAATTTCGAGTTACCTAGTTCTTGCATTCAGGCGACGATATGTTTTCATTTGTTTTTTCCAGCTGAAATGTGGCTAGTTGTAAACCATTCTCACTTACTGCAAAAACAACCCGATCGTCGGCGAACAGCATTATATTTAAAGTTGTTGCATTGATTTTAAAAATATATCTTAGCTGATTTTTCCATTCATCAATCGCTGCGTCCATATAGATATTAAAAAGTGTCAGCGACATAGGACAGCCCTGTGTTACTCCACTAATTCATTTTTATTGTTTTTTGTGTGTCCTTTATCAATGCTGATGGATGTTCTTTCATACATGTTTTTAATCACTGAATTAAGATGTCTGGGATATCCTTGTATTAACATTATATTCCATAGTTTTCTACGATTTAATCTATCAAAAGCTTTTAGATAAGATACAACTGCCTCCCATTGGAGGTAGCCCAGAAGGACTCAGTATACTCTCCTACATGAATTTTACAGTATTAAATGTTTACATAAATTTTGTAGAAAGAAAATTAAAATAAACATATATGAATATAAAGTGAATAAAAAAATTAAACAAAGTGAATATGATAACTCAGAATTTGGCAAGAGCGTTTCAAAACTGAAGTTATGATGTCAGCAGTAAGTGTCTGTGGTAGTTCAAAAATCTTCCTGAAGCTTTCAAAGAACTTGGGAATCACACCACGAGCTCCAATAAGAATACTAATCACCTCAATGTCTTCAAGCTGGTATTTTGCTTTGAAGTAATCAACTGTTGGCAGATAAATGTTGATCTTTTCTTGATTGACATCCTCCGGCTGGCTACTCCCCGTTTCAATCCTTATGGTAGGATCAATTATATATCCTTTCTTGGTAGTCTGGGAATACGCTATGATGTCAATACGTCTAGAGGAGCCATTAGTAGCAAGGCAAAAAACTTCCTCTTCTACTGTCCAAGACTTTTTTCTTAAAGCAGTTGCAATTAAGGATCGAACATGATGGTGTCTGGCATTTCGGAGGAGTAAACCTCTGTTACACTGACCTTGGACGTGGGCAAGGGTTTCAGTCTCCGGGCAGCCATGTCTGCACCGGGATCCGTCCAAAGAGCGACCAGAATGTTCGTTTCCAAGTTCAACTCTCTTATTTTTTTGGATAATTGGTCGCACCGTGAAAACACAATCTGAATATGATCTACCACGCCTAAATCAGTGTTGTTCATTCCCCATTAATGTTTCAGCGATGTTATTAAGGCGTCTAGTTAAAATTTTGGCATATATTTTATAGCCTGCATTTGAAAGACTTATACCTCTATAAGTTATTAAAATCTATCTATCATACATTTTACGTACAGGCCCTTTAATACATAAGTTTATAAATTGACTTGAACGGGTTTCGCGCCTCGTACATTCTACGTGAAACGAAAGTCATTACACCTTCGTTAGTGAAACGAGATTGTTTAATCTTCGGGTATAAATTTGAAGAGGCCTCACTCACAGATCGAGTGTTTGCGTGAAATGACTTTGCGTCAAGGAAGAAATTTAACTCGTAGCTCACCTGCGCCTTTCTCCATTTTCTCGGAGGGTCGTCCTTGTAAAGTACACAAGTCTCCAGTAGTTTGCTCTCAAACAGCTCCAGTGCATGTCCTCTCAGAACTAGGGGCGAAGTTTTGGGGAAAAGCGAAGTTCTACGTCTTGTCACAGCTTCAGGACAGCCCATTCTGACAGGGGCAGTAAAATTTAATAACTTTCAAAGTAACACAGGACTTTGCTGTGACTGAGAAGGGAAGCGATAGAACAGGCGATTCTAGAGTAGCTACTTGAACGTTCTGTCGTATTCACAAATATCTATTTACAAAATTATAAGTGACAAACAAAGGTATTTAAAAAAATTAAACTAATCGAGAATATTGTCCAAAACATTTTATCCGTGAAAATGAAGTTAAATATCCATAAAATAATCGATGTCATCGAAATGACATTCATTCACAGTGTTCTGCCCAATGGCAGGTCTTTCACTGCAAACCCAGTATTCTCCAATTTTTCCTATATTCTGCCTTCCTCTTTGTCTCCTCGTATGATCCATATATCTTAATGTCGTCTATCTTCTGTCACGAAAGTTTTTCCCGTTCACCATTCCTTTTAGTGCATCATTCAGTAGAAAATGTCTTCTCACCCAGTACCCAACCAATTCCTTTTCCTCTTCGTGATCTGTTTCAGCATCATTCTTCCTTCACCCACTCTTTCCAACACAGCTCCACTTCTTATTCTGTCTGACCACTTCACACGCTCCATTCTTCTCCATATCCACATTTCAAATGCTTCTAGTCGTGTCTCTTCACTTCGTCGTAATGTTCCATACAATGCCACACTCCATACAAAGCACTTTACTAGTCTCTTCCTTAGTTCTTTTTCCAGAGGTCCGCAGAAGATACTCCTTTTCCTATTAAAAGCTGTCTTGGCCATTGCTACCCTCCTTTTGACTTCCTGGCAGCAGCTCATGTTACCGCTTATAGTACACCCGAAGTATTTGAAGCTGTCCACTTGCTCTACTACGTCATTTAGAATTCGCAAGTTTATCTTCTTTACTTTTCTTCCTATGACCATGGTCTTCGTCTTTTTGGCATTTATCTTCATCCCATACTGCTCACAGCTGTCATTTAGCTCCAGTAACATATCCCTTAGAAATCATCTCCTCTTCTGCTAACAACGCCATAACTTCGGCAAATCTTATGCACATTATTCTTCTTCCTCTTACTATTTCTCCTCCCATGTTCTGAAAACAGTTCTTCACTAAATCCTCCAAGTAGATGTTGAACAGGGTATGTGGTAAAGGACAACCTTGACGTACTCCTTTCTCAATTTCACTTCCTTCTGACATTTCTTCTGCTATCCCTCCTCTGACTCATTGTTTGATATAAAGGTTACTGAACAACCTCCTCTCTTTCCAATCCACGCCAATTGTCTTTATGATGCTCATCAGGCTGATAGTCCTGAACTCGCTACATTTCTTGGCATTATTTTTTTCGGTATTGGAAGCAACACTGTCTCCGTGTCTTCGCGTTTCTCACATATTTCGTTGCATAATGACACAATATCCTTCTTGTAATCACCAAATATTTCACTATTTCAATGAGAATTCCATAAATTTTATTCCTGTTGCTTGCACATTCTTCATTTCCCTACGCGCTAGATAAACTTTCTTCCTTAAAAATGAAAATCCTTTTTGTCTTCTGATACAGATGCTTCATCTTCTATAGTTAAGTCATCTCGAAATTACTTAACAATTAATTATACGTTTTACTCCTTTGACAGAAATTCAGGAATGTTCTTTATCATAATATAAATGACATTTCCAAATACACTTACTTTCTTTTTAATTATTATTAAAAATACATGAAAAGAACGTGATTTTCTATGCACTAGATACTAGATAAGGAAGTAAGCCTATATCTTCTTTTTCGGCATTGTACACGAAAGTCTAAGACACTTAATCTTTACTCGAAAAAGGTAAAATATCTAACTTAATTAGAAATTCAAGGCTTTATGTGGATTAATTTTTTACATATGAGTATTTACATTAAAAATGTTATTCAAAAGTCAGAAAAGATTGGAAAGTCCTCTAAATTTGTAAAGAAGTTTATAGAAAAATAGTAACAGTTTTTCATAAAAGAATGGTGTTTATTCAGCTATAAACCAATTTCAAAACTTATGTATTCGCCATTTTTCTCTATTAATCGCTTCACATCTCTTCTACTATAGAATGAACAGCATTCAGAAGAAAATCTTAAGGAATATTTTCACACTTTTTACAAGTGTTCACGATTACAAGAAAATGCAGGGTTCATATCATTATTTGAATAGTTTATTTTAGAAATGGTACAAGTCACATATTCCGAATTTTACAGGCGACGCAAAAAACTATTTAAATTAAGGAATATTCTTTTTTCAATTCTTTGTATTGATCTTGTGAAGGATAGTAAAATACACTTTACACATAAGTTCCAGATTTTTTAAATGAAACGGGTGATTTCTATTATTATTTTTTTTTGTCTTGGACATGTGCCCTTTCTAAACTAAATACAGAAACAATCAGAATTTAAAAAAATGGATATAGGGTAAACTAGGGTCTGTTGGACAGTCGGGCATGTTGGACACTCTGTACTTTAACGTGTTACCACGCCACTTGTGGGCACCACATTCTGCTAGAAGTCAATGACGGAAGTAGCCCCACTCGTGCCTACTTCCGTCATTGACTTCTAGCTGAATGTGGTGTCCATAAGTGGCGTGGTAACACGTTAAAGTACAGAGTGTCCAACATGCCCGACTGTCCAACAGACCCTAGTTTACCCTATTACAAATCAATGCTTTAATGGACAATAAGTGTAAAAAATATGACAAACATGGAAATATGCATTTTATTTTCACTTTTGACATGAAAAACTTTACTCTGCATTACCCTGTGTTGTAGTTGGCTAAGTCACAATGGTGCCAGAAAGATTTTGCCTCTTCACTTATTTGAGAACTGTTTTGATGTCTTCCACAATTACGAGAAAATGCAGGGTTCATATCGTTATTTGAATCGTTTATTTTAGAAAGGATACAAGTCACATTTTCCCCATTTTACAATTTTTTTCCCACTTAAGTCTAGCACGTAGCCATCTGTTTCTCATAACCTTCACTTACACCATTGTTACGTGCAAGTGATCCTCACATCAAGTAGAGAATAGCAAACAGTTTCCACGGCTTTAAGATGATTGAGAATGATAGAGCACGGATAGCTAGTGTTATGTGCCCTGTCGCCAAGCAACCACCAGCCAAGAGGTCCGTAACAGCGTTACAGAGTGATAACACGGTTCCTTACAATTGAAGTTCTTATTTCATACAGCCAGAGCTTACACAAGGGACAGCTTATCTAATTACCGTTTGAGCAATATGTAATAAACATTTGAAGAAAGCAGGGAGGAACCTAGGACACAGTATCAGCTCAATCCCCCCCCCCCAACTCTCTTCCCCTTTGTCTCTTCAAACGTCACGTCATAGCCGGAAATAACATTTTCTTGGGAATCTTGAAAGTTCAACTGTAACAAAAGAAATAAAATTCCAGCTCTGAGATGAAATTTGAAAATATATAGCGTGTGTAGGAAAGTACAGACCTCTAAACTTGGGGACACGGCTTTATTTCTCGCAGACTGTTACTGTGAAAGTAATGTGAGACATTTTGTGCCTTAATTCTTATTCAGGAGTGTGTAGAGATAAAGTATTCAGGTTGCACTATCACGAGGGGGGGAGTGTAGACTTATTTGAATATAGATAGAGAAGAACTGAAACTCTCTCCACGTCATCAAGATAGAATATGGCTCCACAATGGGCAAAGGTCGTCACCAGAGCATTTGCTGCACATTGCGAGTGATAAATTCGCAGTGTCCTTGGTTTTTTAATGAAAATCCCCATCTCTTTCTCCTTCCTGCTTCCCTTTCTTCTCCTGCATCACTCAGGGATTAAGACTTTCAGACTATTTTTTACGCTTGTAATTCCTTCCAGATCCAGTTTCTTTTATTATGTCTTATTTCTGCAGTTAGGATATTACCTTGTTTTTGTATTATATTCATAGTTTAAGGGGAGAGCATGGTATTTTTTAAAACGCTTTTCCTATTTGGTGTAAAATATTAATTTTTCGTATGTAGAGAGCTGTGGTAACTCAACCAAATAAAAATATTTTGAAAAAAAAAAATTATTTGGGGGCCCAAATTTGAAAAAAAATATATACTCAATGCAGGATTATACTAAAACCGATACATCTAAACCGCTTTTAAAGATAGATTAAAACAATTTTTGCAATGTACTCGTATTTACAAAAGCATGTTCTACAAACTTTCTGTAACAGAATTTTGATATTAATCCCTACGTTTGTAAAATAAACAATTAAAGTTTAATAACAATTTTCTGATTTCCTTTCTTGCAAACAAACAGACGTACTTTTAAAATGAAATCAATTAACAAAATTCTGTTACAGAGGAAAGTTTCCTAATAGTCTAAAGAATGTGCGTTCTTAATTTCATGCACGTATATTTAATAGTTCCAAAATTATATCCATTTTTGTCTGGCAATGTAGCAAAAAAAAAATGAAGTTACTGGAAACCAATAAAAGCGGGCATGTGATTTAAAAATCTACAATGCAGGAAGTTTAAAAATGGCGTCTCAACATCCGATAAGGGCACAAATACCCACAAAATGTTATGCAATGCATTCCACTCATATCAAAGGGTATTTTAAAGAAAAAAATGTTTTTGAAAATTTAATTTACCGGAAACAACAATAAAAGTGGGCGAGTGATTTAAAAATCCATAACGCAGGAAGTTTAAAAATGGCGACTGAACATCCGATAAGGGCACAAATACCCACAAAATGTTATGCTATGCATTCCACACATATCACAGAGTATTTTAAAGATTTTTTTTTAATTTACTCATTTTTCACCAAAAAATACCATCCTCTCCCCTTAACTCTTTATGTGAATGTATTTATACTGTAGCATAATGTAGGCCTTAAAATTTTCCTCTTATTACTTCCTTATTCGAAGCGTTTGATTGATATCGAAAGCCAAGATATTAAGTTTCAATGTTCGGAAAAATCCTCACTAAATTTACAATCAGACCTCTTAATTGGAGAAGGGTGACTATACAGGGTGATTCAGTGACTATGTTACAAAATTTTAGGGATGATAGAAGTCATCAATATGAACAACTTTCATATAGGAACCTATGTCCGGAAACGTTCCGTTTCGTAGTTACAAGCGTAGATATGTTAGTCAGTGTAGCCAGCTAGAATCGAACTCAAGGCCATCCTTTTGAAGTTTGGTTACAGACGACCTGTTCCTGCAAACGTTGGTGATTTCTCATAAACATGGTATAAGTTAGTCGGCATAGTAAATTATATTTTGACAGATGAAACCTTTTTAATTTGCTTCCATTTCCTTTTGCTCTTCCATAAATGAAATGGATGTCAGCAAATTTCAAGGTTTAATCAATCAAAATATCATGTACGATGCCAACTAGCTTATACCATGTTTATGAGAAATCACCTGCGTTCACAGGAACAAGTCGTCTGCAACCAAACTTCAAAAGGATGGCCTTCAGTTCGAATCTAGCTGGTTACATTGACTAACACATCTTGGCTTGTAACTACTGACCTTTATTCCCAACAACTCAGATGCCTTACGGCCGCAATTCAAGAAAAACGACCGGGAAGACTGCATCAAGTGCTGTTGCAACACGATAATGCACGCCGCACTCCGCTAACATGAAGAAAGCAGCTATCCAGGAGCTTGGTTCCACACCCACACCCCATTGAGGGAAAGAAGGCAGAGGACGGACACTGGAAAGTTTTCTTTTCTCAATCGTACTATCAGGGACTGGAATGCTTTACCTGCAGGCTTACTAAAGGCTTTACCAATAACCAATGTATTTAAAAATAGGCTTAAGGACTTTACTAATAGACGATAATTATACACAGTATTTAAAGGGTGTAATTGATATTTTGTTATTGAAGTGTTCTATCAGTGAAGAATTATGTTGTGTCAGTGAAGTGTGTTGTATCAGTGAAGTGTGTTGAGTAAGTGAAACGTGTTGCTGTCAGTGACGCTTTATAATTTATAGTGGCAGTGCAAAGTATTTGAACAGTGAAATGTTTTTGAAGTGTTAGTGAAATCAGGATAGAATCAGTGAAATGTGTCGTAGTTCCAGTGCAGTTAGTGAGTTGACAGCGAAATGAGTGTAGTGTTGAAAGGTACTTGTGCAGATATGAACATATCATACTCGTGGGTTTTAGTTCGAACATAGGTTTAAGGTACAAATTAGATTTACTTTAAATGTTATTTTAACTGATCGTGCTTCATTTAATTTAGGATGTTTCCTGTTGTTATTATTATTATTATTATTATTATTATTATTATTATTATTATTATTATTATTGTTATTATTAATTATTGTTAGTATTAATTATTAGTATTATTATTAATTGTATTTTTATTAATTGTGTTTATTATTGCCTTTATTGAGTGTAATTAGTTACCACTGCCACCGGGTATATACCCATTGCAGTGTGAATAAATACATACGTACATACATATTCTTCCGATCTTTCGCCCTCACATTTCCACCTTCCTTTCCTTTCTCTATCCAACAATCTTCAAGGGAATTCCTTCGATAACGAAGATGCTTTACAAACTTGTTTTCACGATTTATTTGATGAGGAATCAGAAAACTACCCCAGTGTTGGCAAGAAAGTGATACATGATGTAAGAGAATATATCACTGATTAATTTCTGTTTTCAATTGCTATCAAATAGAAATTTTTGTCACAGCGAAAAAACGTTACGAACTTTCTCATCAACCAAATAAATGCAGATGTAAGAGCGAGGATGCAGCAACTTTGGAGGCCAATGCTACGCGTTTTACTCGTACTGCAAGAAGTCGTAATAATTGAGAAGCAAAGCTTTACGACCGCCAAGCTGCGGGGCAGACTTTGTGTTCATGACGATCAGCTTTCTTACTAATTCATCCGCAACGCCGCCGCGTGTGAACCGAGGCTCCAGGTAGAAGAGAAAAGAAGAAAGCTTCAGTCTTTTATATCGATTGCAAGGGTACGGGTTCAGGATTATTACCTCTACAGGAAGGGGGAGGTCGTAAAATGGGAAGAAACATACTGCTATCGTCGGATAAAATAATATGTATCGATTCAGAAATAGCTGACAAAGCTGAGGTGTTTCACAGTCGGAAAATGTAGGCCGTATGGCCGTTTTGAAGGTTGTAAAAATTTATTTATGAGCGAGAAGGGAGCTGAGTGTTTAGAGAGATTGCCTCCGTGCATCCTGCATGCCGTGCACAACTTTAGTACTGCTCTTCTATTTCTGGAAATTCAACACTTTCCCTTTGTATCTAGAACGATTCACTACATAAGACTTTGGCTCTCCAGGCAGTGTATGATTTTTAAGGAATAATCTTCTCACTTTTCTTTATATTCTTTATACAGTTTTTTAAAGTAATGTACTCAGGGTTTATGCTAGAAAATTAATAGTCGTCGCAAAAATGCACAAATGAAAAATTATATTTTTGCAATTTGCGAAATGCTTATGCAATATTGTAAATAATTGTCTAGAAAGAAAAAATTAATAAAGTATGCTGAAACAAGAAAGTTATGTAATTTTTTTGGAAGTTTTATTACTTTCAATCCATCTTATCACACTCTAGATCAATCCTGCACAAGGTTTGCGCTCTCCGAGCCGGCTCACAGCTCATGAGCAAAATGTAGATATTAGCTGCGCTCTGTATAAGGCTGGACTGGAAGAAGGAGTGGATCCTGTACAAAATGTACACAAAAGGAAGTACTATTACGAGTGCTTATGAAATGAATTCCCGTTCAGTGTTTGCAAAACTATCTTGGACTATTATTAATTAATAAAGAAATATTTATTTTACAGAAGTAATATAAATTCTATAGCTACTTACATGTACAATATCATTTTGTTATATTTTTATTTATCAGTACATCAAAACGAGGTTTTATGCTGTTGGCAGCTGAAAGGAACAGTAGCCTACTGATCGTAATGAAACATCAGTTACAGATGTTCGATGTCTGCCTTTATTGAAGTTGATTATAGAAAACAGTTGCTCACAAATATAAATGTTGAGCCAAACATAGCAATCATTTTCACAGCCAGCCTGTGTAGTCTTGGATATTATTGCTAATGTTTAGCCTTGTAAAACTCAACCAGGCTAATAGTATTATTCAAACGATCTTTAGCCCTTAGGTCACATTGAAGATCAGTAAGTTCGAGCTGTAAATCGTTAAATGTTAAATGTTATGTTCCGTCTTTTAGATTCCTCCATACTGTACTGTAGCAGTAGGTAAGCAACGTGAAACAGTTACTGAGAATAGGCCTACACAATGCACTCCACTAGATAATTGAGTGGTCGTTTCCCTCTCCTCTACCTATAGCAAGTCTATGTCATTCTGACGTATCTTCCTCTCCGTTTCGGCGAGCGGTAAACACCGCTCTCCCGCTCTGAAGGAACGCGCGCGCGCTCGTTGAGCGGTGTTTGTGCAGGCCTACTTTAGATATTCTTATGTAAGTAAATCATTAGACGTAGGTATGTTTAGAATCAATTACTGCTGAATTTACATCTCATTAAAATACATTATTTTATGGGCACTCTAAACATCGAAATTCTTTACTAGTAGGCTCTTCAAGAATTGTTAGCGGAGTGCTAACTCTTTTTTTAACTGAAAGGCGGTTTCTAATTCCAGTTTTTACAAGGTTGATGCAACTAAATCCTCGCTTACAATTTACAGTATACGATGGAATTATATAAATCAATTAGAAGAAATTGTTCTCTTAATTTGCATGAATTGCACCAACTCTTTGAAATCAATTCCTGAACAATTGCCCATGCCATTAGGATTTCATTTAAATTCAGATTCGTTCAAACACTTCTGTGATTTCATTTTCTCCATTACCATCCAATGTGGTTGTCGCATTTTTGCAAATTTAAGTAGTAGGGTTAAGATACAAATTAGATTTACTTTAAACGTTATTTTAAATGATCGTGCTTAATTTAATTTAGGATATTCGTGGTTAATATTATTATACTATTGTTATTATTATTTTATTATTATTTATTAGTATGAGTTTCTATTATTATTATTATTATTATTAGTATTATTATTATCATTAGTATTAGTATTATTTATTTATTATTACTTGTGTTTATTATTAATTGTCACTATTGAGTGTAATTAGTTACCACTGCCACCGGGTATTTACGCATTTGCAGTGCGAATATACACACACGCACGCGTACACGCACACTACTGGGTGTTCAGTTCAAAGTATGTCATGGCTCGCTGTATGCCGTCATATGGCTAGCCGATGAGCCTAGAGAATTCAATCTTCCTACATTTCCGCAGAGGTATATAACCTATGAGGCAGAGACGTTGCCTAGCAAGTACGGCGTTCATTCTGAAGAGTACGTACCGATACGTACGGTAACGCCGGTAGTGGCAGGAATGTGAACTGTTTGGAAATACGTATTGTCGGGATATGGGGAGAGGGTTAAGACGATTACCGGCGCAAAACACAGTTCGAAAGAGGTTATGATAGCACACAGACCATACAGACCGGCATCTGTTGCTACGACGTTCAAGTTATACCGTACACGTTCTCAAGTTCAGATTGAAGAACGCCTTAAGTAATAGGCAACTTCTCTAACATATAAGCTGAAACTCGCTTCAAATCGGTGACCCAACAACAGTGACGTAATGACACACTTTGAAATGAACACCCAGTATTTGTATTAGGGTCGGTAAGTAGTAATATAATACTTTCTCTAAACTTCGTATAATGAGAAAATAAAAGCTTTTGTAGCTGCTATTATACTCGCCAGCTATAGTCCGGGTCAGCTTACTTAATACCGTAAGGGTGAACCCTAACCATTTTTCCCCCCATTACTACATAAGCTAAAGGATTATGGTGATTTTCTAGTTTTCAGGTTGAATTTTCTTTTGCCAACTTTGTTTCGAATTTCGGTACTGAGAAATACTACAACTGGCAGTGATTTTTTAACTGTTATTTTGGCAGCAGTGACACAAGTTGTCCGTAGTTTAAATTCTGAAAATTCAAATTGTTCTAGATTTATGAGCCCATTACTGGGAGCTAGTGAAATCTGAATACAATAATAATTAATTAATATCAATATTAATATTAATACATAATAGTTATTGTATGTGTTGCGTTGTGTTGTGGTTACAATTTCAAGATTACAGTCAGGTAGGCTAAGTGTAAATAAATATAATATATTTGGTGTAATACACGCCCTTGAGTAATCGATAGAAATACCATTTCATATTTTAATTAATTTCTTTCGTGTTTGGACTTTTATTACAATAATGGAGTAAATATTCTAAAGCATACATTTCAAAGTGGCATTCGTTTTCGACATTCATACTAATATTTCACGTGATCAAACAAAATACATTTTTACGTTAGGTCTCGTGATTCGTAAACTGTTTAATCAAAGCAATGAATTTCATGTTCTCAGACAAAATACATTTTAATATTAGATCATACACTAATCTACTAACTACCAACATAATGTGCGAGAGGTCTAGAAGAAAAATATACTCTTTCACAAATCATTATTGAATCTTTTAGAGAACACCTTCCCAATATAAAGATTAGATGTGGTAAATAAGCAACATATCGTTATTGTTAATACTATATTATTATTATTATTATTATTATTATTATTATTATTATTATTATTATTATTATTACTAGCCGTACCCGTGTGCTCTGCTGCACCTGTTAGAAATAAAGATAAAGTAATTACATAATTAAAATAGGACGTTTGATCCAGGGAACAACTTTTACAACAGCGCAAGATAATCTGCTTGGTTTATTACCCATTTTTTTTTTGCATTACATTTATTGCGTATATAGTCTATTTTATGTATTTTAACACGATTCCATTGAGCATAGTTAAAATTTGAATTATAAAATAATGGATTGCTAAGATAACGTACTATTACTGCATACTAAATCAATACACTCTCGTTGTTTGTTAATTCTCTGAGATTAAAATGAGTGTGTACATAAATATTATTTTAAGAAATACAGAAAACGAATGTACAAAATAGCCTATCAAATTTTCTGTGCATAAGAAGCTATTTTAATCTTACCTGTCCTCGATTTACTAAGACGTTACTGTAATAACCTTATAGCAGTATATCCATCTAGAGAAACTACACTTTCCAATGGTGAAATAATAATTAATTATACAAATCGGTTACTTTAGCTTCCGATATTACTTCATACAAACACAGAAACATTGTCTGTAGGCTAAGTTTAATAGCTTTCGATTGTTGCTGTCCAAGGCCCCTTTTTCGATTTTTGTTGTCCAAGGCCCCTTATAGACGAAGTCATTTGTTATTTTATTGCACCGTCTTAGATGGCGTTATTTTAATTTTAAAACTCATTTATATCATTAAATATCAGTCCTATCAAAATTTTGTAAAGAATAAAACTTATCGGAAATCATTGTTAAAGAAACTTTCGTTATGAAACATTTTTCACAAAAATCAATAATAAGCGAGATATTTCGATTTATTTAATTCAGGCCCCCTTATAACCCCCCTTTTAAATAAAGTATTTTGAATGCAATATAGCCTAAAATCTAAGTTGCAACGAACTTAATGTCTATTCCAATTTTCATATAAATCGGTTCAGCCATTATCGCGTGAAAAGGTAACAAACATACAGACAGACATACAAACAAATATTTCACAAATGCGATTTTCTGTTTCAGGGTGGTTAATTATACATGTTAGGACCAATTATTTTTGGAAAATCGAAAATTACCAGAAAAATTACGGCTACAGATTTATTATTAGTATAGATAATAGTACATGGCATTGTGTGATTTTATCCTCTTTTGGTGATATCTAGTATTAGTTAGCACACTGAAGACACGGCCAAATTAGTCTTTTAGGAATTACTCTTACGTGATCCTTAGCATAGTACTTTCCTTTTAATGGATCATTTAGCAACAATGGTAACAGCACGTAACTAAAGGACACGCACATTGGACGTATAAAATAACGTTCAAATGATGGGGTTATGAAAAGATTGACCTGGATTTGAGGTGACAACGCGGGAGGGAGCCTGTTTAACAAGTTTGTGTGGGAAGCAGAATGCTACGCTTCGCATTTCTGGAGTGTAAGGCCAGACCTCGAAATATCATCGTTATGAAAGGCTAATGTAACACAAGTCTGAAGGGACACAACCCCTATATATTACGCACATTAATAATTCACGGCGCCCATAACAGAGGTGTTTGATATTTTGTGTGCAAACTTTAGGCCGCGTCGGGTCAGTGTTGTGGAAGACTCACCATGCTGTATTGGCTCCGCTCCTCAGGGAGTTGACAACTCCGGGATCTTAGAATATTAAAACTTGCAACTCAGAACATAACGGCCTCACTTTTTATAGCCCCCTCCGAAGATTGCGGCACAAAGGGAGTGTCTTGAATATGCTTGACGGCCCTGCCTCACTGAGTTCTCGTCAAAGAGAACTGAGTTTGATCCTCGACAAATCTGCATATAATTTTTGTAATTTCAAGACGCGATCATTTTCCGAGTAGTGTCTTTTCATGTAATTGAAGCGGTGAGATCAATAACCATTCAAATCCATTTACACAAGTTTAGAAAAAAAAATAAAAATAAATATTTCTTACCAAATTATTATTTTAGCTCGTAATATTTGCAAACAATGAATGGCCAGAAGTGGACTTGAATGGTTATTGATCTCACTGCTTCAATTATCTTTTCTTCAGTCATATAAACATCAGAATCATCAAAATATAAACAATTAGTTCATGGACCTATTCTGAATCAGCATCCATCTTTTTGAATAACAACATAACAATTTATTTATTTACTAGCCGTACCCGTGCGCTCCGCTGCACCTGTTAGAAATAAATATAAAGTAATTACATAATTAAAATAGGACGTTTGATCCAGGGAACATTCGTGTTTGATAGAAGGTTAAATCGTTTAATATGTTATTTAATTTAAATTGTATTTATATAATTAAAATGCGATCATTTTGGTCCAGAAAGCACTCATTTGGTGGAATGACAATTCCTTTAACATGTTTCTTAATTGTTATTACCAATTATTTTTGGAAAAGCAAAAATTAACAGAAAAATTTTGGCTACAGATTTATTATTATGTTTATATTATATTATATTATATTATATTATATTATATTATATTATATTATATTATATTATATTATATTATATTATATTATATTATATTATATTATATTATATTATGTCAAAAGTATGTTGATAACGGATGTACTCAAATTAGAAAGTTTTCAATTTGTTGTGGGAGCTCTTGAATCTCAGGAGGAACAGCTTTTACAACAGCGCAACATAATCTGCTTGGCTCATTATCCAATTTTTTTGCATTGCATTTATTCCATATATATTTTATGTATTTCAACACGATTTAATTGACATAGTTAAAATTTGAATTATAAAATAATGGATTGCTAAGCTAACGTACTATTACTGCATACTAAATCAATACACTCTCGTTGTTCGTTAATTCTCTGAGATAAAAATGAATATGTTCATAAACATTATTTTCAGAAATACAGGAAATGAATATACAGAATAACCTATCAAGGTTTCTGTGCATAAGAAGCTATTTTAATCTTACCTGTCCTCAATTCACTCACAAGTTACTGTAATAACATTATAGCATTATGTCCATCTAGAGAAACTACACTTTCCAATGGTGAAATAATAATTAATTATACAAATCGGTTAATTTAGCTTCCGATATTACTTCATACAATCACAGAAACATTCTCTGTAGGCTATCTTTCATAGCTTTCGATTGTTGTTGTCCAAGGCCCCTTATAGACCAAGTCATTTGTTTTTTATTTCGTTACACGGCCTTAGATGGCAGTTATTTTAATTTTAAAACTCATTTATCTCATTAAATATCAGTCCTATCAAAATTTTTCGAAGAATAAAACTTATCGCAAATGATTTTTAACGAAACTTTTGTTATGTAAAATTTTTCACAAAAAAGCAATAATACGCGAGATATTTCGATTTATTTATTTCAGGTCCCCTTACAACCCCCCTTTTAAATAATGTATTTTGAATGCCATATAGCGTAAAATCTAAGTTACAACGAACTTAATTTATATTCCAATTTTCATCGAAATCCGTTCAGCCATTATCTCGTGAAAAGGTAACAAACAGACAGACAGACAGACAAACAGACATACAAACAAAAATTTCAAAAAAGCAATTTTCGGATTCAGGGTGGTTAATTATATATGTTAGGACCAATTATTTTTGTAAATCGAAAATTACCAGAAAAATTTTGGCTACAGATTTATTATTAGTATAGATTAATTAATTAATTAATTAATTTATTTATTTATTTATTTATTTATGCTGGTCATGCTGGTCAACAGCCGTTGACCAATTATAGATCAGCATATTATTACAATAAAAACAAATAATACAAATTTAATGCTATTAGAATGTTAAAGCTTAAATACGTAAGTATACAGTATAATATTAATAGAGATTAAAATGATAAATGTTAAAGTTTGAATATAGATATACACTATCTGTCAATAGTTTTCGATTAACTATGAAAACAACTCTATAATTTATTTCAACGTACAAACACATCGGAAAAACTAAATAGACCAACAAAATAAATATTTTCTCTCTCTAGCGTTATGATATGATAGAATATTCAAAACGAAATCCCTGTTTTAACCACAAATCCATAGTTGTGATAAGTGATCGAAAACTTTTGACCGGTAGTGTAATATTAGTAAAGATTAAAATGATCAGTGCTGAAAAATGCAAAGATTTACAGATTCTATAATGCAATTAAGTCATTTAACAATTAGTCACTACTATACATTAAATGGGTCGAAATCACAATTATATTTGATGTTTTATGCTCGACCATGCCGAAATGTAGTAATTATACACCTGGTAGCAGTCCTTTAATGGATGTCATTAAAGTACTCCTACTCATTAAAGTACAGGTGTTCAGCCAATGACAAGTCAGCTTTGTACCGTTATAAAACCGCAAGTATCGATTATTCTCGGATATGCAATCGAAAGAGAATTAGCGAAAAATCACGGAGGCTGGAAATCCAATACTGTCGCAGAAGATTATGTTCTGTTACTATAATAATTAGCGTTAATTGTAAATAATATTCAAATAAATTCAATTTGTAATCTCGTTTTTCAATTCTAAATCATTTTCCAGGTTATATCAGACTAATGTTCATTCTTATTCTGTGCCAAGGTCAATGACATTCGGCCTCGGAAAAAATCAATACTTTCGCGTCTGCGCACTTCTCACAATTCAGGTCAGTTCGCACATAACCATAAAAAGACTTAATTTTCAATACTTTCAAGTTAGAAATATGGTCGAGCATAAAAAGTCGTATGAAACTTGCCTATAATGGTAATTAAGACGCTCGTATGAAAATTATGAAACTCGCTTGCGCTCGTTTCATAAACAATCATACGTGAGTCTTAATTACTACCATTATAGGCTCGTTGCATAATGTACTATTAAACTGTAGTTTGATAACTTACATCCTATTCTTTTCGGAAATCACAACTTCTATATTTTTTGCCTATTTACTTTTCCAGACCCATAATTAATTAATTACTTTTCATCTTCCTTGAATGGCGGAAATCCACATATAAGTTCAAACTATTCATCTCCTCGTGTTTATTTATAATTTCTTATGAATTTACATTGCAATCAGAACATTCAAAGGAATGCTACGAATGTAATTGTCGCTCTCCAGTCGTTCACTTCTTTTTGTCTCCAGCTTTCCGTTTAGTGTTTTTGAGGTTTATAAACTTTCCCAAAATGCTTTCTCAGCCTACTTTTGGCAAAGATCAGCTCAATCGTACTGTGAGATTGATGAGCAACACATTCATTTTCTTGTATGGGTTTCCAGCCCATTTCATGTTACGTTTATTGTCAGGGTTTTTGTTTCGTAAGAGTGGCTTCACTACGACTATGTAGCCCTGTCTCCCTCTGGAAGAACAGACCGCCACGTGCTACCCAGTCAGACCTGGAGCTTACAAGAGCTGAAGACTATTTTATATGAAGCGCTAGTTTGACAAGTGCCACCATGAGACAAACATACCATTCGAACAGTTCGTGAAGTAGTTCTACCTATGTAGGGTGGAAGGTAAAGTAGTACATTAATTGTAGGATGTAATTCCTTAAAATATAACGAAAAAAAAAGTCTAATACCATTTTTCTCGTTTTTGCGAGATTTTTGAAGAAATAATACTTTTATACCGACATTTCGATCGCGAATTTTGCGAATACTGTTTAAAATACGGTTTAATTTCTTTATAACAACGAAGAGAACGTTTGTTATGTTCACGTTGCAGCAGTATTTTAATTAGAAAATTCACAGATTTCAAATTAATCGATTGAAGAAACATTGGAAACATTGATTGTCGAGTCACGTACAGAAGGTCTAAAAATCTGGCATCGCTGTCGAGACGGCAGACGGTTTGCGTAGTACTCGCAACTGATCAGCTGCTGTGATGTTTACATTGCATTAGTGTGCAGTTGAACGTACAGAGATACAGTTTAGTTTATTTCAATACTACGTGATGCCAGAGTTCATAAACATGATCCAGGCGCGGAAGAAATTCGGAACAGTGAAGGACTACTAGCCAGAGTCCTTCATAATTGAACTAGAAGATGTGAAAACTGCACGCAAGCTGATGGTGACTTTTGAATCTGTAAGATGTGAGTGGAATGTGACTTACACAATTATTACTCTTTATTTCATTATTAACGCCCAGAATTAGTGATTCGCAAAACAACAAACTGTAATGTTAATTACATCTTGTTCACAAAGTTATACCAGTTTTCTTTTTTCATTAATTGTAACTTGAAACTTCAATCCTAAGTGTTTTCACTAATTTGGACATTATTTCCCGACTTTCACGTTATTTCTTGTTATTATTGTAATTATTTCTTGCATACATTAAAATTATTATGCCATACTTAGTATTGAATTGTTAGTGTATTTAATTCTGTATTCATTGTTGAACTGCGCCCGAACACGAGCTATTTTGTTCATTCGAGTTATTAATTTACATTTTCTGACATTAAATTACACAAACTAAACAAATAACAGTTTCGTCCCTATCCGAAGTTTATGCAGGTGATTTTTGCAAGATACACGGTGAAAAGTAGTTGAACTAACCCACCCCCTTCAAGTCGCTGACCGCATGGGGTGTGGGGTACTACTTATGCAGCGTTGAGTCATCTTGCAATTACCGTCAGCGCTTTCGAAACACTTGTAATTATTTCACAATCCGTAAGTCCTATAATTTGTTTTATTTGACAAAATGTACTCTAAATAATGAGATCTATGGCCCCTGTCAATTAATGTACTACCTTACCTTCCACCCTATATAATGAAACACATCAAGTTACTCGTCACCTTTCAAGATATAACAACCCTTCGGGTTATAACTAAAGCAACTTTAGGCTATATGTAACTCGCAAATAGGTGACTAGTACTCATCACAATCTGACAACCCTGTACCCTACTCGCATTTGTATCACATGTGTTTCTCTAACGAGGCAACTTTGTTCCTGCTAACCAAAAAACATCCGAAACTTCTTTTCCTAAAGCATTCACATGGCTGTTTCTTTGTAGAATTAACAGTTTGTTTATTTTTCAATCTGGGACTCCAGTGCAGCAACGTAGGGTAAAGTTGCCTACATCGAACCACTTTAGCATTTATAATTTTATTGAACAATACAATTCTTATTTTCTACATTCCTTTATAGCGATACATTCCGAGAACATTTACCTTTCATGTAAAAAAGAATCCTTGAATTTGATTTAATATTTTTTAATTAGAATGACATTTTCGAAACACTTGTCAGTGGTGCTATTCAGACAACTAGTTTCCTAAATAGCACCTGCGGTTTCTTAAATCGCATCCCTTTATCTGCAGAGAACAGGATGAAGGGAAGCTTTTAGTATGGAACATACTGAACAGTATTTAATATGAATAATGCCATAAATGCAAATTATAAGTTTATTGAAATGAATGAAAGAGAGTAACACATCTTCAAATGAAATTGAACAAATAGAGCATACATTACCTAACATTTAAACTGCCTGAATGCCTTTTTTTTTATTGTTACACACTTCCCATGTGCTTCACCAGGCAGTTCAGACTGTAAACTGCGTAACCTTTCCTCCACGGTTAACTCGAAGCCACCTAAGAACAGCTTCATGATTTAGCTGTCTGAAATGGTTTGAAGATAGAAACATCTAAGGCTGGGCCTATGAGTATTATGACGAGGAAGCTGAAACAGGAGCACACCATTTTCCCGAGATAATCTAGCTTCTACATTTTTTGGAATGGGTCGTATAGATGGACATATAGAAGCAGCACTTTTTTCTATGGCAGGTCTGAGTGGCAAATAAAATGTTTGACTATTCGACAAATAGTTCACTGTTGATGTAACCTGACTCAGAGCAAACAACTAACGATCCTGGAGGAGGACCAGCTGATAATGTAAGATGCACTGTTTTGACGTTTAAAAATTATCATGGGAAGCACAAAATACCTGGTGCGCTTGTACAACACACACTTGTTGTATTAACGCCCTTCTCACCACTTGATATTGTACCCACCTGATGCATTTCTTGTTCAGCTAAAATTTTTGGGGACTCTTTTGTACGGTTGGAATTGTTACAGTTGCTCATATCGCACCGGTGCGAATTAGGCACCTACAAAGTGGTGCGAATTGAGAAACTACGTCGTAAGTTATTTCCTTCATTCTAGCCTATAATCACTACATGTCCGAAAATCGTACTAAGTTAAATGTTCTTTAATATTTCTTTAAACCAATAACATCTTAAGATTATGGATTTCTTTGCATATAAATCCGCTATTTAGTTACAAAATGTTAGCTAAATACACATCCACCTGAGCGATTATTTTAGATGCACTATCATCACGCTGCTGACACAAAGAAGTGGTAGGAATCAAGTGACATGGTGGGAGTTCATGTGGTAGATTGTAACAATACCACTAGATGCTACACTGCTACAGTAACTTGTTTTAAACTAGCAGTGGTGCCATTTAGGAAGGGGTGCGATTTATGCTACTCTACCGTAATTGTTACTTAATTGCAATAGGTACATTCTCAAACCTCTATAAATTTATTTATGTTTGTCTTACAAGTTTTCATCATATAATCATTTCTTTTATAGATGTTTTAAGCAGGACCCACACATTTTATATGATTCACTCTGTAGAGTTTTAACGTGTATCTAATAATTACATTTTAAAAAATAGATCAATCTGATATATTTCAAATATTCTCGGAGGCAGCTGAATAGAATAAAATTCTGCTAAATAACTGAACAAGAAGTTCTCGATGTGGGAATTTCACACTTCTGAGAAATGATTATGGAAGCTCAAGTTAATATTCGGAGCAGTGTTCCAGAAAGATATACCAACGATTTATAGTAAATATAAGAAAAGTTGTAGTCGTTCACTGCGGTCGTGTATGAGAAACTTAACTTCTGCAAGTTTTGTGAAAAGTTTCTCACTAAAACTCACACCGCTGTGTACTTTATACCTCTCTAAAGAAGCTTGTTTCCTGGAAATGTCGCCTTGAAGAAGCAGTTTGCTGGTTTTAAACACATACTGATACCGTATAAAACTTCACAACGTAAAACTTTGAAATATAAGCGTGCGGAGACAGAAAATATGACAATGATTTCTGCATGGGAAACAGAATTCAACCAACATGAACGTTAAAATAAATGCACGTTTCAAGATACTCAAAAGTTTCGGCTAATTTTACATATAACATTATATTAAAGAAAAATGAAAAGTTGAACTTCACTTTAGAAACACTCTTCAAACTGGCTCAGTTGCTGCATGGTGTAATTTTAATACAACAATTTTATGAAGACTCTTACCACAAGCCATATTTCTCATAAAATGTCACTTTGGCCTCTTAGCTTATGATCGAAGAACTTGCTGTTCTAACAACTTTTGGTTTACAGGTTGGACGTAATGGACGTATAATTGTATGACGTAGTAAAAGAAAGTTTTGTGATCCTAATAATAGGCGAAGTCTCCATTTTCACACATATACTGTATAATACAAGCAATAGCCAAAATCAACGATCCAAAAACAAATCAGGTGAAGAACATTCAAAATGAAATTGAACTCTTGTAGCAAAATAACAAGACACTCATTATACAATGGATACCATCTCACTGTGACCTTAATGGTAGTGGAAGGGCAGAGTTACTCGCCAAAAAAGAAGGATCCAAAATTTAATAGAGAAGTAAACAAAAATTTCTTATTTTAGTATTAGACATATCATTAATGACAAATTCAAAGACGAATTAAAACACCTCAGTCAAGTTTCTTGTGAGGCAAACATTTGGAAAAATCAAATAGACAACTCATCAGTACCAGATGAACCAAGAAGAGAGGCTGTTGCAACCTTCCGGATGATTACTAGGCATGACTGTTTGGTTGTCCACTTACACCGAATCTCTATCCTCCCTTCTTCTGTGTCTTGAAAGTGGCTCTATCATAAACAAAGAGCATTTAACCAAATGTGCAAAATTAAGTGAGTGCGGTCAGAACTTGAAGACATTGTACTGGGAAGCAAGACGACGAATGGCAATATGTCAAGCACCTGAATATTAAAATAATAATCATGTCGATATACTTTACAGCACTCCTAATACTGTATAATGAAGTCCACATCTGTGGAGTAACGGTCAGAGCGTCTGACCGCGAAACCAGGTGGCCCGGGTTCGATTCTCGGTCGGGGCAAGTTACCTGGTTGAGGTTTTTTCCGGGGTTTTCCCTCAACCCAATATGAGCAAATGCTGGGTAACTTTCGGTGCTGGACCCCGGACCCATTTCACCGGCATTATCACCTTCATCTCATTCAGGCGCTAAATAACCTAAGATGTTGATAAAGCGTCGTAAAATAACCTACTAATAAAAAAATAATAATGAACAGTTATTTCTTCTAAACTACTGGAAGATTTTTGCTCATATCAGATATCTGTGGGTCAATTCAATGAGTCCATACATTAAGCACGTAGCCTACAATAATTGTTGTAAATGATAACGGGTTATTTATATGAAATGAAAGATGTGTAGTCAAAATCAAATCCTCCGTAATTTTATGTACAACGAAGAATAAATTGTATAATTTTATTAATGTTGGTAAGGGAATGGGTGAAATTTCTAACTTCTGAAGTTTTTTGAGCTTGTTTGTTCATTTTTGGCATGCATATTCCACATAATATAGGCCTATATATACATGCTACAAGTTTTAACGCATTCATCCAGGTATTTTTTGAGTTATGCCCTTTTTCTAAAAATAATTGGGGCATATTTTCAAAATCCATTTCCTCATACAAATTTTAAGTATATGATACAGAAAAGAAGGTACATTATCTTGATGTGCCTATAAACTTACTAAGCATCCATATTTTAGAAATATATCCTTAGAATAGAGAAAAGAAATTGTTATTTTGTCAAAAGTTATTTTCTTAAATTTTCAAGTAGGTACTTATTGTTATACAAATTATTTTTTTAATTTAAAAAGTAATTATCAAAAATCTTATACTCTGATTTGTTAGCCACAGTGTATAGAACACGCAGGACAAATTTCATGTTTCTAGCATCAAATATCTTTGAACGCCAGTGTACACTTCACCTTTAAGACAGCTCTGTGCCAAATAATGATGATGATGATGATGATGATGATGATGACGACTATTATTATTATTATTATTATTATTATTATTATTATTATCATCATCCATTCTGGAAGTTAACAAATGAAAGTACCTTGGAATAATATTTAGCAGCGATCTCGGCTGGGGGGAACACGTTACGGACACAGCGGGAAAAGCATGGAGAGCGTTACACTTTGTGATGAGGGTACTAAGAAAAGGCTCTGATAAATCCAAAGAGATTGCATGTAAATCACTAGTACGTCCAGTAATGGAATATGGTGCTGCATGTTGGAATCCCTACATATTAGAACATATTAAGACACTGGAAAAAATTCAAAAACGGGCTCTCAAATGTTGTCGGAAAAATTCACCATTAAAATGGGACACACTCAAGGACAGGAGAACTCGAGTTCGATTATGCGTACTGTTCAAAACATACAGAGGTGAGCCTGCCTGGAGAGAAATAAAAAATAGGTTGCAACCGCCAAATTACTCTTCAAGGAACGACCACTCATATAAATTGAGGGAAAGAAGACAGAGGACGGACACTGGAAAGTTTTCTTTTCTCAATCGTACTATCAGGGGCTGGAATGCTTTACCTGCAGACTTACTAAAGGCTTTAACAACAACCAAAAACGTATTTAAAAATAGGCTTAAGGACTTTACTAATAGACGATAATTATACACAGTATGTAAAGGATGTAAATGATATTTTGCTATTGAAGTGTTGTATCAGTGAAGAATTATGTTGTGTCAGTGAAGTGTGTTGTGTCAGTCAAGTGTGTTGTGTCAGTGAAACGTGTTCCTGTCAGTGAAGCTTTATAGTTTATAGTGGCAGTGCAAAGTATTTGAACAGTGAAATGTGTCGTAGTTCCAGTGCAGTGAGTGAGTTGACAGCGAAATGAGTGTACTGTTGAAAGGTACTTGTGCAATTATGAACATATCATACTCGTGGGTTTTAGTTCGAACTTAGATTTAAGATACAAATTAGATTTATTTTAAATGTTATTTTAAGTGATCGTGCTTCATTTAATTTAGGATATTCCCTATTATTATTATTATTATTATTATTATTATTATTATTATTATTATTATTATTATTATTATTATTATAAATTATTGTTAGTATTAATTATTTGTATTAATTATTGGTATTATTATTACTGTAAGTGTTTTTTTAATTAACAAGTTTATTATTGTCAATATTGAGTGTAATTAGTTACCACTGCCACCGGGTATATACCCATTGCAGTGTGAATAAATACATACATACATACATCATCTTGGTGTATCATGACACAAGTTATAGAATCAAACTATCGGAGGGAGAAAGAAAAGTCTTCGACAAGCAAGTCTTTACTATTAGATATAATCGATATTTAAACACTAATACTATAGAGATACCAGCCCACGCATATCGGAAGGTTGTTATATTATAGCACTACATATTTCTGCCAGGTCCGACCCCATCCGGGGACATGATTAATCACCTCAGCCACTCCTTATTCGCACATCTCGGCTACCTCTGGGTCCGCACCGCATGCTGCGTTTTGGCATTGTTTCATGCCCTCGACATGACGCCTACAATTTCTTTGTGTAAATATTTTCATTGTTCTTCTTCCGCAAGTTTTTCATAGGTTCAAAGCTTGCTTCGCCCTAGCTGCAACTTGTATCGGGCAGCATTTTAGACCCATTTTATTCTGTTCTACAAAATATTGGTATTAGGATATCAAGAAATTTCAGTAAAGGATCTGTATTAAGGGGACACCAGTAAAAATGACTTTTTTTTTTTTTCCTTTTCATGAATTATGGAAAAAATAACATTTTTAAAATAAAAAAAAGTGTGAATAAATGAGATAAAATCATTTTTTAAACCAAATTTTGATAGCTTGTTTACTATGTAAAGAACTAACTAAAACCCAAATTTTGAACTGCTAAATGTTTTTGAGTTATGATTTTTTTTTCTTTTCAGAAATGTTTTCAAACTCAACGTTTAAGCTTCGCTGTTTTTTTGCAGCGAGATGTACCCATATAGTGATAAAAACGTGATTTTAGTTTGCAGCCACAAATATTATCAGGATTTTTTTTTTTTACTTTTGTATTGTAATGCGATGTTGTAGCCCCTATTTGTTACAAATATAACACTCGATAGGTTCAAGATACAATATTATAGAAACTGGCCATTACCCTAGTAATTTGTCCTGAACCTTTCGCATGTTACGTTAATAATTTTGTCAAAAATATTAAATAATTGGCGCCATGATAGAAAGTCCATCACTTTCTATTTATTTTATTTTATTGGGTTATTTTACGACGCTGTATCAACATCTCAGGTTATTTAGCGTCTGAATGATATGAAGGTGATAATGCCGGTGAAATGAGTCCGGGGTCCAGCACCGAAAGTTACCTAGCATTTGCTCGTGTTGGGTTGAGGGAAAACCCCGGAAAAAATCTCATCCAAGTAACTTACCCCGACCGGGATTAGAACCCGGGCCACCTGGTTTCGCGGCCAGACACACTGACCGTTACTCCACAAATGTGGAGTACTATGACCACAAAGATATAGTCACTGGCGGCCGTGAAAAAAAAAATGAAAATGCATAGTTCCAGAGCGATCTTGAGTTACAGGCCGGATCATGCGTAAGTTTGGCAACACTGAGCGGAGGCGAAATACAACACGAGGTGCAGAAGGAGGTACCTTTGAAAATGTGCGAAAACATCGACCCCGACATCTAGAATATTATGTATGTATGAATGCATACGTGAATATAAACTTTAATCCATTTTGAATCTTGCGTACACTACTTTTAACACTTGAATATAAGTAAATTGATTAACTGGCGGACTTACTCGTGTTAATGAAAACACGCAAAACACAACACAAACACAAGAACACTAGAAATACATCACAATAACATATGAAAACAAAAGCACACATAAGATCGCATCTTCATTCAGAAAGCAGAAATACAACATAGCATACAGAACAGAAAACACACTACAAAGACATCTCAACAGACAAAAAACACAAACAAATAAATACAACCACACAGGTGTATACAAACTCACATGTAATATTTGTGGCGAGTTCTACATAGGACAGACAGGCAGATCATTCCAAACCCGCTACAAAGAACACATTAAAGCAATAACCGGAGGACACAATACATCTACATACGCCGATCACATAACCAATGCTAACTATACATACAATAACATAAATGCGGACATGGACATCCTACACATACAACCCAAGAACCAAAAACTCAACACACTAGAACAGTACGAAATATACAAACACACTAAAACACACCCCGATCAAATTCTCAACACACAGATCAATTTCAGTACACACACACTATTTGACTCCACTTTTCAACACCTTTCAACACTCAAACGCACCCACATAACAGGCAGAGAAGTTCGAGATGACGCCGAGATCTAATAGGCTCTGAGGATGGTGTGATGAAGCACCGAAACAGCTGTAAGCCGCACAAACTTACATAATTAACACGAGTAAATCCGCTAGTTAATTAATTACTTATAAACTTTAAATTTGTCCTTTATCTGTCTCTAAATGCGAGTTAGTACAATGGAATCCCAGAAGTTTTTGTGAAATCAAAGAGCCATATCTCCGTAACCGTTCGAAAACGGACCTATACTCATATGAATTTATTGACTCAGAATGACTTCAGAATTCACATCCCTAATTTTTTTATCTTTCCTCGTGAATCACCCTGTATCTTGGCGCAGTGTTTGTGTGGACAATGCTCTCTCGCCTCGCTCGCGCATTTCTCAACCAACATTTCACATTACATTTCCGATGCAAGAAACCTCATTTCTTGTGTGCTGTAATAAGCCAGTGCCAGAATTTTTAAGAGTGTGTAGAAAATATGAGCAATTAAAATTATCTCTCTCTTTTGAAAAAACTCTACATAAATTACTTTGAGACATATTAATAGCATACTTCAGGCATGTCAATTGATGCCCACAGGAGCAAGCGCGCGCTTTAGAGCCAAGGAGAGCCTGAGCGCTTTACAGCGGAAAGGAAAGAGACAGACGAAAGAGCTGGTATATGCCGCTTGGTCAAGCTATATTCAGGGATGGCCAGCACTGATTCAATAGATAAACGGAAGAGAACTTATTAAAACTGTATCCATGTTAATTTTTAGATTTGCCTGAGAAGTATAAGTGCATTATAAGAATGTAAGTTTTAATTTTAATGCTCATTTTTCACAAGTTTGATTTTTTTATTCAAAACAAATATTTTCTCAACTTTTCGTATAGAAAAGTGACATTTTCAGGTATAGGCTTATTTATTTAGTAGCCTTATAGAATGTTTTCGTAAGTCTAATATACCGTATACTGAAGATAGTGTACTGAAAATTTTGAAAATATTCGCATGGAAATTGTTTGTAAGGAAATGAATTAACAAAGCAATTACTGTTACATCATAAGCAAATGATACGTGGCCATGTGTTGTAAAAATGTCAGCTCTATAGCAGATTTCGAGAAAATAATTTAATATTCTGATGATAGGAAGTTGCTCACAAATGTCACCTTAAAAGCATAATGCGATAAGAGTTTTGTTATGTAATATTAGTTACACTTAAAACAGATACAGTACGTAGGTAACTTTGGTTTGTACTGTAATATTGTTTCGATTAGTTTATTGATTACTTTTGTAAGGCTAAAGATACCATCAATATAAATTCCAACTTATCATGTCATACTCAATCTCTTTCTTTGGAATATCACTTTCTTTATGAATGATGTGTTTCATCCACTTAATATACTATAATATTATAACTTACTACTATGGAATTTAAGTGAATATTCCTTCTTAACTCTCTACTATGTTATTAAGATTTAAAACACAAGTGCAATATTAAGAAATCAGTGTTAGTACTTTTGTTTTACAGACAATATAGATAATATTAAACAGAAAGAAGCCATATAAAAATAATGACATAAAATTTGACGTTCCGTTTGAAGTTTGTGCATCACTGTTTTCTTAATCAGACAGGTTGCTTATTCATATACACAACCCTTCCTCTTTCCATACTTAGCGCTTGCTGCCCGCGCACGATATCAAGGTCAGAAAAATGCTCTTGCTTTGACATCACTGGCATACTTATAAGAAAACACTTGAACATATCTGGTATTCATAATGACAAGCGTTAGCTTTATTCTCTTAACCACAATTTGAGGGCCTGGAGAGAAAGATTAATACAAGCGGCTGGAAGGGTCTCACTCACTGTCTAAGGCTCAGCTAACAAAACAGCGGCATTCTCGGAGAGCGAGGGCATTAGAAATGATTGTATGGGCACGGGAAAGTATATTTCGTGCTGTTACGTAGACTTCTTCAGAAATGAAGATTAAAAGGCGAGAATAAAGGAGAAGTAGGTGAACCATGGGTGGGGGAATGGGGCGTTTGAGAAACAAAACTGCCGGCAGGAACTTAATGAAGACTAACAACAGGAGCAATGCGTGGCATGACGAGGATCGCAAGTGGGACGGGGGGGGGGGGGGTGCCATTGAATTAGCAGCTAACCCCGTCAGCCTCACTTATTCCTGCATACGCGAAATTCATCTTTCTAATGTATGGATAAATATCTTCATAACTGGGACTGCATCTTCGGACCCGTTAACTGCACTTTAAGTGTTTCTTATTATAAGGAAGAAGTAAAGTTGAGACCTTGAGCAAAGTTTCAAGTTTGCTGCTACATAAAAGACGATACCAGTTATTACAATTCTCCGTAGTCGTCAGTGTCGTAGTAATAATAATAATAATAATAATAATAATAATAATAATAATAATAATAATAATAATAACAACTTAGTCGATCCTCTTCTACCACCTGATGTAGAGGTTTTACAAAGAGCCTTCCGTCTCTCACGGTCCTGAGCAATGGACCTTGCCTCTTTCCATTCGATCCCTCTCTCCCTCATGGTATCTTGGATTCCTTGTTGCCAGGTCTGCCTCGGTCTTCCTTTAGGTCTTTTTCCCTCCATTCTAACTTGCCACTCTATTTTTGGGTATCTATCATTATTCATTCTTGTCAAATGTCCAAACCACCTTAACTGTGATAATTTTATTTGTTCTACGAGAGGATCGATTCCTAGACCTAGACTTATTGTTTGGTTCCCTTTCTATCTCTTCTAGTTTTTCCTTCTATCCTCCTTAAATATCTCATTTCCATGGCTTGTAGTTGACTCTTATGTTTGAAAGCCAGAGACAATGTCTCGGCTTCATATTGTAATTTTTTTTTTAACTCAACAATGTAATTTTATTCTTCCAACAATAACTCTCCACACAGTAACACAGCGTTCGTTATTGCACTCCACAAACGACAACGACAATTTACTTGGACTATTACGAACAACAATGAACTGTTAATCTTAACTAATATTTACAAAGCACTATTTACAAATCAGAACTGTCAGTTCTCAGTTCACAGTTCTTCTAGCTCAGTCACTCGAGTTCACCGTATCTCGAACCACAGACCTTCAGAGACAGTCCACTATACTCGAACTCAGGTCCCTCCAACTGCGGTCCACTGCACTCGAACTCAGGCCTTCGGATGCTGACACAGTTGCGGACGCACACTCGAGGCTTGCTCTGGCTTACTCACTGAATGGCTGAATAAACTGAAAACTGCCCAAGTTCGCTCGCGTTTCTTCTTTTATAGCAAAATCATAGTTGCGAGAAATTTCTACGGGTGTGCAGAGATAGCTCTCTCGAATTATCTGGATATCTCCACTTCGACGGACTTCTGGAAGAGTCGGGAGGGTCCGTCTCCCCTTCACTCCGCACGCAGCAGTTGCGCGCGCACCCTCCCCTCGTCGCGTTGACGTAATACACCCCCTCTGCCCTTCAGCATGCAGATGCTCCCCGTACCAGCGTTTCGTCTGCCGCGCGCCGTATCGGACGCGTGTTCAAACCCCGTTGTAGCTGTCACAATATATTAATGTGGGGATATATATGGTTTTATATACTGTTATTAATAATAATAATAATAATGATTTATTTTAGCTGGCAGAGTTAAGGCCGTAAGGCCTACTCTTCCACTCAACCAGCAAAAAGTATACATACATATGTATGAACTTACAAAGAATTCAGCAATTTGATTTAGATAAGTGCTACATGTAATACAAGAGTTATTTACGAATTAAACAACAAAATACTATGAACTATTAATTAAACACTGAAATAAACTGTGTAGCAGAATTAAGCTAAAATACATAGAATGTAGTTTTCTTGGAAACTTCTTTTTTATTAATAAAATTTTTGTTTAACATATAATATAGTCTTCCTGCTGCTGAAATTCTATTATTGATTTCTTCTTTTATTCTACCATCACTGTTGATAACAGAACCAAGATATTTGAATTGCTTAACTTGTTCCAGTATTTGGTTCCCTATTTTAATGGTGTGTAATTTTTCTTCTCTGCTGATTATTATCGTTGTTTTGGTTTTATCTACGTTAATCTTCATGTTCCTTTTCTTTAATTCTCTATTCTATTGTAATAATAATAATAATAATAATAATAATAATAATAATAATAATAATAATAATAATAATAATAATAATACGAGGATTATTTCATACGTCATGGCAACTATGTTATATCTTCCAAATAACCGAAAGTGTGGTTAATTCAGTATATACGTTTGAAAACATACACTGCACGGGATGCCACCGCTAGATTGCGTCTATGTGCATTGGTGACTAGTTGACAGCACACGCAAAAGTTGGTATGCTAGAGGCTGTGTTCCAAGATGTATGTAAGTGAAGTTGAACAGCGGTCATACGTGAAAATTGCAGTTCTTCGTGGCAGAAATGCTCATCAGCGTCATTTTGAGCTACAAGACGCATTGAGTGATAGTGCATTGGAATACCCTCCCTACTCGCCTGATCTCAGTCCATGAAACTTTGATCTCATTCCTCAATATGGATATTACATATAAACCGAACACATTATGGACACGCTGCAATTTTTGGGTCAGGTCATGGCTGAGATCACTTAATAGGACGTCGCAGTAGTCGAACTGTGGCATGAGAAGTGTCTGGACTAAGATTTCATTTAATTTAAAAGGAAGACAATTTTTTAATCGTCGAAGTGAGTGCAGTACAGAAAATACTTTCCACATAGATGTTTAATCTGTGTGGTCCAGTTTATGTGCTCATCGATATGAACACCCAGATATTTCACACTTGCACTAAATGGGATTTCAGTGTTATTTACAACTACGGCGGGAGGAACAGATTTGTTTAATTTCTATAGAAGTCCCTGATTTTCTAGTAAGATAGCCTGGGATTTTTGAGAGTTCAGAATCAATCCAAAGTTCTGTGCCCAGGAGGTTAGAGATTTAAAATCCGAATTTAATTTAGTTACACTATCATTCACAGACTCGGGACTAGGTTAAAAGGAGACTGGGAAAGTAGAGAAGAATGGCGAAAAAGAATTTGGGCTCAGGAAGATGCTCGAGCATTTGAAAACCTCTTCTTATATAGCTATATCCAGTAGTATTAGTTATTATTATTATTATTATTATTATTATTATTATTATTATTATTATTATTATTATTACTAGCCGTATCCGTGCGCTCCGCTGCACCCGTTAGAAATAAATATAAAATAATTACATAATTAAAATAGGACATTTGATCCAGGGAACATTCGTGTTTGATATAAGGATAAATCGCTTATTATGTTACTTAATTTAAATTGTATTTGCATAATTAAAATGCGGTCATTTTGATCCAGAGATCACTCATTTGGACATAAAAATTAGTTTAGGAAATACAGGAAACGAATATCCAGAATAGCCCATCAAGTTTTCTGTGCATAAGAATCTATTTTAATCTTGCCTGTCCTCGATTCACTCAGAAGTTACTGTGATAACATTATAGCATTATGTCCATCTAGAGAAACTACACTTTCCAATGGTGAATTAATAATTAATTATACAAATCGGTTAATTTAGCTTCCGATATTACTTCATACAAACACAGAAACATTATCCGTAGGCTATCTTTCATAGCTTTCGATTGTTGCCCCTTATAGACGAAGTCACTTTATTTTTTAATTCATTACACGGCCTTAGATGGCAGTTATTTTAATTTTAAAACTCATTTATCTCATTAAATATCAGGCCTATCAAACTTTTTCAAGGAATAAAACTTATCGCAAATTATTTTTAAAGAAACTTTTGTTATGTAGCATTTTTCACAAAAATCAATAATAAACGAGATATTTCGATTTATTTAATTCAGGCCCCCTCATAACCCCCCTTTTAAATAATGTATTTTGAATGCCATATAGCCTAAAATCTAAGTTACAACGAACTTAATTTATATTCCAATTTTCATCGAAATCCGTTCAGTCATTATCGCGTGAAAAGGTAACAAACATACAGACAGACAGACAGACAGACATACAAACAAAAATTTCAAAAAAGCGATTTTCGGTTTCAGGGTGGTTAATTGTATATGTTAGGACCAATTATTTTTGGAAAATCGAAAATTACCAGAAAAATTTCGGCTACAGATTTATTATTAGTATAGATTATTATTAGTGTTATGGGATTTAATCGATTAATCTAATTGATTAATCGATCAATTTCTGTTGTAAGATTAATCGATCAAAAATATTTAATCGAATAATCGAGTTCATTAAAATTAATCGGTTGTAGTTGATATTAATTATCATTTTCTTAATACAAACTCATCCTAAAAATTTCGATAATATTTCTCTCCCGGAAATTGCTACTTCCAAGCACAATATTACTGTTATTTTCTAACTGTAAACCAGATAGCGTAGGGAAAATCTTTGCACAAACACTTCAGAAAGAATTGGAGATATGAGGACAGTGACTTAGTCTACCTCTATTGAAAGTTGAAACACAATGCGAAACCCTTATTAAGTTTTATGGTTTTCCAAGAAAACTTCCACCTTGTTGTCAGCTGATCTTCCTAGCATATGAAATACATACTTTTCTGGGATTCGTCCCCCTCATCCCTTATAAAATAGCCATGTCTACACTTTGTGCAAGTGAGAGCGTAACTGTCTTCTTCTTTTTCTAAAATCTGGTAATTCGCATTACAATAGGGGCCAGTCTTCTGTTTCGACTGCCGTACTTTTGCAGTTGCAGTTTCTGTGCTGAGTTTGTATGTGATGGTTGTGTTTTTAGTTGGATAAAGAAAAAAATCAGTTTTCTGTGGTTTGTGAAAAGTGTAAACTCCATTATGTCATATGAGAATTTGAGAGGTAAACTCGGTGAAACGTTTGGATTTAAATTGAACGATCGTGGAGAAGTGCTTGACAGAAAAAAATGTTTTTTCGTGTTTAGTGATGCAGGAAACATTGTTACTAAACGTAGAGCGGCACTTAATTCGGAGCATGTGAATGCACTCACATGTTTAGAATCATGGATGAAGCAGTATTAACTAGGTGAGTCTTCATACTGTTTGTTATTTATGTTTGTCTCAAAAATTCCCGGAGAAATTGACACAATAAATTATAAACCTCATAATAAATATGTTAGTAAGTAATTAAAATAGTTGTTTTGTAATATAACGATACAATATATACAGATATACAACATTTAATACTTATGCTTATCACTGAACACAAAGAGAGATAATTTGTATAAACAAAAGCCGCCCTAAATAAGGGTTCGATAGATCGGCGTACTAATCAATTCATAAAGAATAATAAGTAAACAAAACAATTTTGTGACACTTGGAAAGAAAAAGAAAAAAAACGTTAAGATAAGAAAACGTAGGAAATCATTCACAATAAAAATTTTGTTGGGTACAAATGATTACTAATTATAGCTAAGGATGATTTCAACACGTGAGATCCTATGGCATCAATCGTTGCATCAGAAATTTTGTATTGTTTAAGTTGATTTAAAGTTTCACGTGGGATCGTGCCACGGGCACCGAACATGAGCCCAAAAACTGTCCAATGTGTGATGTGGTATTGTGCTCCAAGATGCTGACAACAAGGCTCATATATGACTTGTTTTTCACGACACACCTCTTGTGGCTGTTGCTCATGCATCTCAAAACGGATTGTGGGATCAAGAATGACACCCTTATCCTTCTGCCGATGAATTATGATGATATCAGCCCGTCTAGTAGAGCCATCAGAAGAGACGCAACCAACCTCCTCATAAACCTCATAGGAAGCATTCTGACGTATTGAATCTGCGATGAGAGAACGAACCGTATTATGTCTGTTGATTCGGAGCAATTCTCCATGATGGCAGAAACCCAAGACGTGAGGAAGCGTTTCTTGCTCGTCGCATCTTCTGCAACGGGTTGAGTCAAGAGTTCTACCAGGGAGAGTACGTACAGGTATTGTATTGCAGTTCATCTTAATGGCTTGCGTCCACTGACTGCTCGAAAGTCCCTTTTTGGTTGAGATCCACGAATTACCTTTCTTCCAGTGAGAATAGAAAACTACTCCCAAACCTTTACTTTTCAATTTGCTCCATTGATGAAAAGAATCTTCACGCAATGCTTTTCTTAGTTTTTGAGAAGAAAAACGTTCAGAGCAATCGAAGGTAATTGGTAATTGTTTGATGCAATGTTCAATTTCGTTTGGAAGATTTCGAGTGGCTGCTACATGAGGTTTGTCAACGTGTAAAAGTCTTTGACAAATATTTAAGTGCTGAAGGTAAGCTTTCCACTGGGCTTTAAATACTCCTAAACCTCGCAATCTTCTTGGTGCATACAACATAGCATCCGGGGTGTCAGTAGGAATGTTAATTATTTCCTTAACAGCGCTGCGAATTAATTTGTCAATATCAGATACAAATTTCACTTTAAGATCTTTTAAAGGAGCACATTGGAAGGGGTAAACCAACTGATTAAATTCAAATAGTTAATCGATTAAATATTTTGATCGATCGAGAGCACTAATTATTATTATTATTAGCGGCCTATATTTACTGTACAAATTTATTTAGTTAAATAAGAATTGTCTTATGCTGATTCAAATTCGTTTAATCAGCGTCACTATGATTACAAAAATTTACTAACTTACTGAGAAGATTCACATCCTTGAAATAAATTGACATGTGGACCCTATAATCTGTCTAATTTCCGAAAGCATTTGTGACTGAAGAAATACTAAGTTATCGCATTTAATTTTCATGCTGCTTAGTTTTTATATGAATATATACCACTCTTGCGTGAATGTGTGTTAGCTTTTTTCATTAGTTCAATGATTTCAGAAGTGTTCTGTCTTCATAGAATAATCTCATACATTTAACTACTAGAAGGTAAAAGTGGCTGCTGCAATTTATGGTTCAATATTTTTCTTTGTAAAGTATACATTTTGTAATATTAAGGGTAGCGAGTTTTCATATCACAGATATAAATCATGTTTTGAATGCTGTTGTTTGTAGTAGGGCAATGCATGTTTAGGTATTGTTTATGAAACACAACCGTTTAATATAACTCATACTGTACAAATCTGCAAACATTTGTTTCATTACATATAATTGTTTGTATTACAGAATGCGAGTATATTTATGACATTTTGTAGCTTTGGCGGTTTATTTTTCTTCTTCGTTCAAGAATTGGGCCCTCCAAACCGGTCCATAGTTGTAGACATTATTATGTCCTTGAAACAATAAAATTATTAATTGATGAAAAGTATACTCTATTTTGTGATTTGAAACTGATTAAACTCTTGAAGAATCCAATGGTAAAGGTAGTTGTTATAATCAGTAACTATTAGAAAAACTTAAATGTTTCCATGACTCTGAAGTACATTCCATTTATGAAGTTATTTTTGACTGGGAATTGTTAAAACACTTGAAATATTTACATGGCAGTAAAACATTCCGCCGCTGATGGATAGCGTGGTTTCTTTAGAATTGTTGAAACATATAAAGATTCCCACATCCTTGAACTCTTATAATAGATTTTCCGGTGAAATGGCATGCATTGAAAGTGATGAGTCGGTATTTATCAATGCAATTTCATGATTCACGTAACATTTCTTGTCTGCCTTAGACTTGACGATTAAATGATTTTATTGTAACACATCCATTACACGTGAGGTTATTGGATTAAATATTTCATCCATTTTGATTATGTAAATGCGGACTTTACATCACTAATAAAAGTGTTGTAAACACATTCATTACGCAACTAGTTAACTAATGATACTTCTATTACGCAACTAGTTAAGTAATGATACTTTTTATTCCGCAACTAGTTAAGTAATGATACTTCTATTCCGCAACTAGTTAAGTAATGATACTTCTATTTCGCAACTAGTTAAGTAATGATACTTCTATTCCGCAATTAGTTACGTAATGATACTTCTATTTCGCAACTAGTTACTAATGATACTTCTATTACGCAACTAGTTACGTAATGGTACTTCTATTCCGCAACTAGTTAAGCATTGATACTTCTATTACGCAACTAGTTAAGTAATGATACTTCTATTCCGCAACTAGTTAAGTAATGATACTTCTATTTCGCAACTAGTTAAGTAATGATACTTCTATTCCGCAATTAGTTACGTAATGATACTTCTATTTCGCAACTAGTTACTAATGATACTTCTATTACGCAACTAGTTACGTAATGGTACTTCTATTCCGCAACTAGTTAAGCATTGATACTTCTATTACGCAACTAGTTAAGTAATGATACTTCTATTCCGCAACTAGTTAAGTAATGATACTTCTATTCCGCAACTAGTTAAGTAATGATACTTCTATTCCGCAACTAGTTAAGTAATGATACTTCTATTCCGCAACAAGTTAAGTAATGATACTTCTATTCCGCAACTAGTTAAGTAATGATACTTCTATTCCGCAATTAGTTACGTAATGATACTTCTATTTCGCAACTAGTTACTAATGATACTTCTATTACGCAACTAGTTACGTAATGGTACTTCTATTCCGCAACTAGTTAAGCATTGATACTTCTATTACGCAACTAGTTAAGTAATGATACTTCTATTCCGCAACTAGTTAAGTAATGATACTTCTATTCCGCAACTAGTTAAGTAATGATACTTCTATTCCGCAACTAGTTAAGTAATGATACTTCTATTCCGCAACTAGTTAAGTAATGATACTTCTATTCCGCAACTAGTTAAGTAATGATACTTCTATTCCGCAACTAGTTAAGTAATGATACTTCTATTCCGCAACTAGTTAAGTAATGATACTTCTATTCCGCAACTAGTTAAGTAATGATACTTCTATTCCGCAACTAGTTAAGTAATGATACTTCTATTCCGCAACTAGTTAAGTAATGATACTTCTATTCCGCAACTAGTTAAGTAATGATACTTCTATTCCGCAACTAGTTAAGTAATGATACTTCTCTTCCGCAACTAGTTAAGTAATGATACTTCTATTCCGCAACTAGTTAAGTAATGATACTTCTCTTCCGCAACTAGTTAAGTAATGATACTTCTATTCCGCAACTAGTTAAGTAATGATACTTCTATTCCGTAACTAGTTAAGTAATGATACTTCTAAACCGCAACTAATTAAGTAATGATACTTGTCTTCCGCAACTAGTTAAGTAATGATACTTCTCTCCCGCAACTAGTTAAGTAATGATACTTCTATTCCGCAACTAGTTAAGTAATGATACTTCTAAACCGCAACTAATTAAGTAATGATACTTCTCTTCCGCAACTAGTTAAGTAATGATACTTCTATTCCGCAACTAGTTAAGTAATGATACTTCTATTCCGCAACTAGTGAAGTAATGGTACTTCTATTCCGCAACTAGTTAAGTAATGATACTTCTATTACGCAACTAGTTAAGTATTGACACTTCTATTACACAACTAGTTAAGTAATTATACTTCTATTTCGCAATTAGTTACGTAATGATTCTTCTATTTCGCAAGTAGTTAAGTAATGATACTTCTATTCCGCAACTAGTTAAGTAATGATACTGCTATTACCTAATTAGTTACGTAAAGTGAACCATACATTAAATTAAATAAAATGGAATTGATTTTATTTATTATAAACATTAATAACAATATGTTACAATTTGTTATATTAATTCCTGCAGTTGACGATGCTACAGAAGACTGAATAGTCGAAATATTGGTACATTCTGCTATTATTTTAATAGCTATTTTACGACTAAACTGAAGTAATAAAACGAACAGAAACGAATCGCCTCTTGCTGGAAGAAACTAATAATAATACAATCGCCTCTCCACAAAAGACATGTTCAAAACTAATAAAAATAATACAATTATCGTAACTGCATATTACAATATTCGGCCTACGATCTGGTCTGACAACTTTCTAATCTCGTATTGTAATATGAAACGTTACGCTACTCATATCGCAAATAACTATTATTCAGTGTTATAATATATTACGTTTCATGATTACTAATGGCGTATGTTAAAGGGGACATGTACTAAGTGTGGAGCAGGGGTTAAACGACTTTTGCAGCAAGGGGAATTTCTAACTTGAAACCGTATTATGTTATCTTTGTATAGGGACATCACTTTATTTTTACTAACATTTTTTAACATTAACCTGGCTATACTCAGAAACGCTGTTACCCCCTTCTATTGCAGGAGTTTGGTGTTACTTGTGCAATATGTAAACAGATCATTTTACTAACTATAGGAGGAGAGAAAAGTAGTGTATCCATTTATGTTACAGGGAAATACAGTAGCCTATTACGATTTTCAGTTTGATCATTACTTTTACGGTATTTTACCAAAGAAACAGTAGAGCAGTGAACATTTTTTTTTTCACAAACTGACTCTTCAGGCGGTTATATTCATTATGTAATGTCTACTTTTTTCAGCATATTACTAACCTAATTTATTCCTGAGAATTTCGTGAGCACTTCCGTAAGAAATCCCAATTTCTATAGCTAACTTCTTGACCGACTTATTAGGACTTTGCTGCATCCTTTATCTAGCATCTTCTACAGCATCTTCTGTCATCTTTGTTGGACATCTTACACTTTTCTTCCTTTCTGTATATACTGTTGCTCTAAATTTATCTACCAGATTAATGATATTTCTAAGAACATATTCCGTAATGATATAATCAGGAAAAAAACTGTTGTACACATTCGGTTATATTGTAATTCCAATTTCCATCATCTTCCTTCATACCTACAAACAGTAAAACGAAACTCTTGTTTAAATAATGCTGTTAAGTACCGTACCATATTATAGGGTACCGTACTTTCGGTAACTCTAATCTTCACTTGTGCTCAGTCCACACAGATAAATTCAGTTATGCTACACACCATACCTGTGTGAAAATAAACTTCAATAATATAAGCTCTTTCTTCTATAGAAAATACAACATATTTCTGAAACACACTGTACTCTGCTAGCAACAGCGGCCGTAAGTTTGTTTGGCTGACGTTAGCAAGAACATTAGTGAAAGGGGTGGGAGTCAAGTACATTCAGAAACGCAGGTACAATAAAAATTCAAGTAAAAATAAAATTATGTCCCTGTACATCGCAACATGTAATCTGTTTACAATGCCTTTATTTATACAATTCCTGAATGGCCATTTCACTCCCGACTCTTTCTTACCCCGTGAGACGTTAGCTATGGGATATCCATTCTTTAACTCTGTACTCAGTGAATCCCACTGAAACAGACTGTCAAACTGTTGTCATACCTTATTTGTTTTACGTGAATCTTGGAACATCTAGCAAGTAAACAGACAAACCGAATAATGGAACTAAAAGCAAATAAGATACGCCACAAACAAAGATCCGCAGCTCTAAGTTAGTAAATATACCGGGTGGCGACTTGGAACTCGCACCATAGGGATTTCAATGCTAAAATTTATGTTTTGTTATATAAACTACCCTAATTATTATAGAAGAAAATGTCAAAGTTGTTTGTAGAGAAAAAAATCTGCATCTATTTGTTTTATTAAATTAATATTTTGATTACGAGTGTTTGGAATTAATTAAAATTAAAAAGTAATTATAACCATAATTAATGAAAATGTAATTACAGTAGGTCATGGATAACTGATATTTGTCTTCGGTACAAATTACACAAGTAAGGCGTTCCATACTACCTATGCAACATAATGACTAGTTTCTTGTCAAATCGCACATTCTCAGACAGAGTGGGTTGTACTCACTCCTCTGTTAGAAGCATTAGTGCTGGCGTTCCACAAGGCTCTATCTTAGGTCCGATATTATTCAATGTATATACTTCGGACATTCCTGCAATACCAACTGCACAAATTGCTATGTATGCAGACGATACAGCTATTTATGCAACCCATCGCAACATGAACATAGCCTCAAATCACCTTCAGGAAGCCCTAAACATCATATGCCCTTGGCTTGAAAATTTGCGCATCGCATTGAACTACAATAAATGCGGAGCAATGCTAATCCTCCATGCATAAATCTTTCTACCAACGTGATACCGTGGAAACCAAAGGATGAAGCTGTAAAATATCTTGGAGTGCACTTAGATCGCCGTCTATCATGGAAGCATTACATCAACAACAAACTTAAATTGGCCTACTCAAGACTCATTAAATTATATCCGTTCCTCAACAAGAAATCATCTCTAAAGCTACAAAATTGCATGCTATTTCACACATCTCTATTACGACCTCTACTGCTTTATGCCTGTCCTGTCTGGGGAGGAGCTGCAATAAATGAAATTAAAGACATCCAGTCATTTCAAAATAAAGTCCTACGAATTTCACTCAATTCTCCTTGGTTTGTCCGTAACAGCCAACTACACAGAGAAACTGGTATTGACACAATCAAACAGTTTATTCATTCACAAGCTAAGAAGTTCTATAACAACCTAGAAAATGTTCCAGGCGCCATCCACTACTCTCTCGGAAGGAAGTCCACATTTCCCCCCAGAATCAAGAGCCGATTTCCAATGGACCTCATATTATAATCAACATTTATCATCACACCAACCTATGTAAATAATTATTTATTAACAATTATTTTTGTTCATTGAGGAGCCCAATCTAGGCTGCCCTCAATTCAGTGTCATGTATTGTATTTATTTTTATTTAGAAATGATCTGTATAGCGCTAAATGCGCTGATCGATCAATAAATTATTTAAAAATAATAAAAAAACTGATATTTGTGTTTAAAACAAAATAGTTTAGAATCCAACCAGTTATGATAAAATTTAAAGGGGAAACAAACGAATGTAACATCAATGTGAATTCATTTTTTACAGATTAACAATGGAAATACCAGTGTTTACACTATTTCATGGTAAATTAGTAAACCACAATATTATGTTCAAATAGACTTTCATTTCCTCCTAAACAAAAACCAAGTCCATTACAAAACTCTGGTCTGACATTTGCTAGCTGCATGTTTGATATCTTGTTGCATTCTCTACGTGATCTGTTTACAATATTATACCATTTAATAATTTGAACCTTTTCTATCATGGACTACATTTTCCCAAGTTAACAAATGTACCATAAACAACAATACATTTGCATTCAAATGGTTTTACTAACCCATGACCAACTATGATTAGCATGAAATAAAAATTAGTGCAGTTTCTGTGGCGGAAGTATTTTCTATTATTGTTTAGAATTTTTTATCCTCAGCCAAAAATTGTTTTTAATGGTATGATTGGATGCAGAATTGTTTCTCTACAAAAAACATTAATGTATTTTCTTTTATAATAATTAGGGAAGCTAATATAACAAAGTATAAATTTCAGTAAAGGAATAGGTTGGGTCACTGGCTGAGAAGAAACTGCCTACAGAAGGATGCACTGGAAGGAATGGTGAACGGGAGAAGAGTTCGGGGCAGAAGAAGATATCAGATGATAGAAGACATTAACAAATTAGAACAAATTTATAAACAAACATTGCTAATTTACTTCCATAAAAATCACAATAAATTTAAATTTGATCCTCATGAATACCATACGAGACAAAACTACAGTTTCTTTCTAAATACTCCCAAATGCCACACAACTGCTGGATTAAAACACAGCAGAAATTTTGGACCCAAAATATATAATGCTTTAATTAGAGCTTACCCTGAGCTAAGTACACTTAACACACATAGATTTAAGAAACAAATCAGATTAATTATTTAATTGTTGAAGCTAATTGAGTTAAAAATTGATACTCTAATATTCATGTACATTTGTATTTTGTATTTGTATATAGACCCTATTATTACATGCTGTATGTATTTTACCATTTATTAATGTTATTTTGCTCAATGAACTCTTTTAATTTTGTGATATATTTTGTATAATTGATCTGAACTGCGCCCGAGCACGAGCTTCTGCTCTTTCGGGCTGCAATGCCTAATGTAGCTCAAGTGTAAAGTATTAAATAAATAAATAAAATAAATAAATAAATAAATAAATAAATAAATAAATAAAATATTAAGATATGTGGATCATATGCGCAGACTAAGAGCAAGGGAGAAAATAGGAAAGATCGGATAATGCTGGATTTGCAGTGAAAGACCTGCCCATGGGCAGAACACATGATGTATTTATACATTTAACATTGAAGTCCCTACGGTGTGTATTCCAAGTCACCACACTGCATGTACAAAACTACTTTGGCGCTGGATTAGATATTACGATATTTAAAGATACAGTAGAACCTCTGTTATCCGTGGTAATGAAGGGGATGGACTGAACGGTTAATCGAAAAAACTGGATAATCCGTACTATGAAAGATTTCTTAATTTCCTCCATGATCTTGTATTTAACTCGCTATGTAGTGAATCAGAAGTTCACTAATTTAAGTCTGGTTGTCAAGGACGGGATTTTAAGGGCTAAGGAAGCCCTTTGTAAGGACTGTCTGAGGAAAGATAGAAGTAAAGGAGGTCTCATATTGTAGATTTGCATACTTTTTTACACTTTATCCTTGTTTTTTAATTAAATCGCGCAGTTGTAACTCCAGTCTCATATTTTGATGCGAGATGAGCCACAGTTTCTCTTTCTCAAACCATTCAATTACTTCCATTTTTTTCGATACTTAGCACAACACGTTTTCTGTTAACACCATTGGAAGACATTTTATATGGTACAAGTTATATTTTATTATACTCCAATTTTACAGAGAACCCTATTTTACCTGAGATAGGTATGTTAGGGTTATAAATACATAATAGTAGGATAATAATAATAATAATAATAATAATAATAATAATAATAATATGATATAGGTTAATGAAGTCTCCTATTGAATTAGTCTTACGTTCAATTATGAAATTAATACAATTTAACAAATCTATATATTCAGCAAATCTGTATAAAGTTTTTTAAGTTATACACACGAATGAATGAAATGGAATGAGTTGAAATTAAATCCTAAAATACAATCTTATATTTCTATTAATAAGTTTCATGAAATGTATGCTATATTATAACCTGAGTAAATACCTAATCCTAATATTCACTAGAATGTAGTTTAAATTTCTGTGGGTTGAAATCTCTGAAGACGTTACACAGTTTTCCATTAAACATTGTTGTCACAAGCAATTTTTAAATTATATACATCACAAACACAAGAACACAAAAATACATCACACTAACATACGAGGGGGGGAAAAAAACACACACACATAATTACTACCTACCTTCAAGAAATTAAATTACAACATCCCATACAGAACAAATAACACTCTAAAAAGCATCTCAACACACAAACAACACAAACAAACAAATACAACCACACAGGCGTATACAAACTCAACTGTAACACCTGCAACAACTTCTACATTGGACAAACAGGTTACAAAGAACACATCACGACCATAACAAAATTACAAAACACCTCCACATATGCAGAACACATACCAAATGCTAACCACACCCACAGAGACATCAACACAGACATGGAAATATTACACATCCAGAAACCAAGAGTCAGGAAGTGATAGGGAAGAAAGTAGTGAAAAGATTAAGGGTGCGAGTGTGAGTGGAAATCTAGGATGTGGAAGTGAAAGCGTGGGGGGGAATAAAAGAGGAATAGAAGAAGAAGAAGAAGGAAATAGAAAGAAAAACAGAGATAGAAATAAAGCAGAGACAAGCAGGAAAGAAAGGTCAGAACCTGCGACAGCTGAGGATATAGCAATGTTATTAGATACGATTAAAAAATATGGGGATATGATCAAAAAGTGCTAGTAAAGGGTAATTGTAATTGTAAATGATAGAGAAGTATAGGGGAGCGAGAAAGTGTATAAGCTGATGTGTAGAGAGAAATATAAGATTTATAGGAAGTGAGAGCATTGTGAAAGGTTTAGGTGTAAGAGGAATAGAGAGAGAGTCGAAAGTGAGCGCAAATATGAATGAGTGAAAAGTGAAAAAGGGTTAAAAGAAATGAACAAGTGACAGCATAAAATTAGTACTGACATTTGAACGTTGGAACAGTAAATGAATATAAGAGACAGATAGGAAGAACAAGTAAGGCAAATAATTCAATATAATAATTTGTAGAGAATAAGTGAAATTGAAATCTTAGTGAATAGTAGTTAGAGGAAAAAGGGGGTTTGAAAGGCATATATAAATTTAGATATATTACGATTAATGATCAAATAGAGAATAGCAAACGAAATGTAGGAGAAATACTGAAAGGGAGATTGAACAAGTAATAATAAAAAAAGTACGTAGTTTAATTGGTAGAAGTTGTGTAGACATGTACTGCAAATATGTGTTAATGTAAGTGTTAATGGTGGCACCGGATACAGAAATGTGAGGTACACCATTACATGTAAAGAAGTGCTGTGACCAAATATATCAAATATTACACATCCAACCAAAAACGCCAGAACTAACACAGTAGAACAATATGAAATATACACACAAAAAACACATCCCAACGAAATTCTCAACTTCAAAACACATACACTTGCGGCAATTCGAACAGTAGACTACGCTGTGTAACGATAAAGACTTGTAATAACACCCTCCAGCAAAAACATAATTATTTAGAACCTACTAATATATACAAAACAGTACTTCATATGAGTTATTTATTTCTGAAGAAAAAAAGAGCGAGAAATACAGTCGGATAATCCGCCAATCGGTTAATAGAGTGACGGATATTCGGAGTGAAAGTAAATGTTTATAGTCTCATGTCTCAGAAAGAACATAATAATAGTCAGACTTTGACTGTATTCTGTGAATTCTTCTGGTAAGAATGTGTGTGTGAGAAGAAATACCACAGCAGTGGCTGAAGCAGGAAGCACTGGAGGGCTGTTATATGTAGCAGCCGCAACCCACACTTACATGCACCACGATAACTCTGCTGCAGATAAATCCAGAGTAACGCTACGTTAACTCCAGCTAGCTGGCCGCCATTACATGTGTCATCTGAATACCCACAAATCAATTTTAGTAGGGAGGGGTGGGTAAGTCTGGCAAAGGATGACAATTTACTGGAGGGTATGTTGTGTCTACAGTACTAATACATCTTCACTACTGCTCCATCCCTCGCTACCGCCGTCTTTTCTCATAAAACAAGCATTTAGTAGTCTCGCCATTGAATGATATCTTAATATAAACATTTGCAGGCGGTGTGGAAAAGCAGGAGGTTTACTTAAGTTGTAACTCATAACAGCGATCGCATAAAATTGAACGAAGTAATACAGCATGTTATTTTTCCAGTTATATCATTCATCGCAGTGTTATTAACTTGCTTTTCTATTTTTATTGCGTCATTATTTATTTTTTACCCTCGCCCTATTCCAACTGTTTCCCTTCGAATAGGATTTTATAATCCATTCATTTATTTTTGTTTGCAGAATTAGAAATGCGTACATATTAGTAAGTAAATTTGTAAAATTTGTAAAAAGGTAGACTGAAGAATAGTGACAAAAACGCCCATAGACCAAAAAGAAATTTTCACGCAACTATGTTTTTATTGCAGGTAGAAAGAGGGAAAAATATCACACTTTATGTAAAATAGGATACAGCAGGTGTCCACACCTGTGGAGTAACGGCTAGCGCGTCTGGCCGAGAAACCAGGTGGCCCGGCTTCGAATCCCGGTCGTGGCAAGTTACCTGGTTGAGGTTTTTCCCTCAACCCAATATGAGCAAGTGCTGGGTCACTCTCGGTGTTGGACCCCGGACTCATTTCACCGGCATTATCACCTTCATCTTATTCAGATGCTAAATAACCTGAGAGGTTGATACAGCGACTTAAAATAGGTTACAGTACTAAAAAAAATATGGACCGAATTCTGTCTCAGGTCGTATGGACATAAGGTTAGTTGTTCAAAGACTATATTGACGTGACGTCATGTATAATAATAATAATAATAATAATAATAATAATAATAATAATAATAATAATAGCAAAATGTAGATGTGTTTAGTTACATGTAATTCTAAAGAGCTTAACAATTACAATTCAGTGTTAAATAAGACAATTTGGATCGAAGGAATGATTAACATAATGGAGGAAAATTGACACATTAAAAATAAATATGCTACAAAATTAATATTTGAAGGAAGAAAGATCATAGTCTAGAGACGAAAAGCAGTCTTTCTGACAATCGGCTTTTTAAGTAGTCAATGCCTGACAGCTCTTTACACTATGTACACTAAAATATAGCGTCATATTGTCTTTAAGAATTGAGTTTCTACACGTGATTTTGTGCAAACATGTCAAGGACCTATTGCAATTTTTTTCCTGGAATCTCTCCATATATCCCTTATGGCTAGTCTTCTTCTCTGCCTTCCAAGTGATGCATTTAATATAGATTCCAAGCGTTTCCCTAGTTCTAGATAACTTCTTTGTCTCCTATGTCCTATATGTTGCCTACATTCAGGGCAGTCCGGGAACTTATTGATTGCTGTTTTATAGACTGACTCGACGGACATGGAATCAATAGCCTTCAGTGACATGCATATGTATGTTTAATTGAACTAATTTGATTGTATATGTTTGTATAGTTTGGCTGATGAATTGTATATGCTTTTAATATGATTACTAGTCTGTGTAACTCTACTGATTTTTGCATAGCTTAATGAAAGTATGCTACTTTGTATTGTATATATTTGTATAGTTTTGGCCGATGAATTGTATATGCTTTAAATTGAATAGTAATCTATATAGCTCTATTGATAAATTGTTTGTGTTAATAATTTGAAGTAGTTTGCATGATACGTATTATCAATTTCTGTATATCACAACTGGTTGAATTGTTTATGCCTTAAATTTAATTAACTTACTTGTTTTGTATTATACATTACATATAGCTCAACTGATGAATGATCGCTTGCGTTTGTAAATTTAATAATCTGATTGGCTATGTATTGTATACTTTTAGTAGAGCCATCGATGTAGCTCAGTCGGCAGACTCGCTGGGCTGCTGATCCGGAGCTGCTTTCGGGCTTGGGTTGGATCCCCCTTTGGTCTTTGGTTTCTTCCGAGGTTTTCCACAGCCGTGGGCCTGAAGCCGGATGGTCTATGGCGAGTCCTTGGCATCAACCCCTTTGATTAGATTATCCCCCTTTGATTTGATTACCTGGTTGGGTTTTTCCGAGGTTTTCCCCAAACCAAAAGGCAAATGCCGGGTAATATTTTGGCGAATCCTCGGACCTCACCTCATCTCACTACATCTCGCCAAAATATTGTAAAAAATTGCACAAAATTGTAAAAATTGTAGAAAATTACTAAATTGTAAAACTATAAAAATTTGTAAAAATTGTAATTGTAATATTGTAAAATTTTGACTTGTTCCACATCTCAAAGCTTCATTGCTCATGTAAGATCTATGGAATAAAATAAATAAATGAAATGAAATGAAATAACAGTACAATAAATACAAGTGCAGTTCGGAAATGTATTAATTGCACCTTGTAAATCGTACCTATAAGCTATGAGGAATTATTGTTACCACAACATACCAGCAATAACTTCAGTGCCTTATGACAATGTTCCCTTTTCCTGCTTCTGGGACAGTCTCACTGTAATCTTGGGATCAGTTGATTGAAACGAAATGTTTCGCAGTAATTTTAGCAACAAAGGGTCGCAGAATCGTATTTTAAGTATTCTCTACAAGACAGGAGTCTCTCAAAACGTTAAGTTCTTTGATATAATAGTCAGATTCGTAATTGGAAATTCGAAACCTGGAGCTATTGTAGCATTCTACAGCAACGACTTCATTCTCAGATCGACGCCCTGGTTTATTGACAGCATTTCCTATCTGACAGCAATTACGCCCCATTACCAGACACATTTAAGTTAATGTAGCAGACGGATTAGGGATTTATAATTATACACTTCAATGTCTTCTGTTATTAATAACTTCACGTGAACTCTGTTGAGAAGGATATTCATCAGAGACTTGTTTGTGCAGGTTAAAGTGTACAGACATAGTAATTATATGAATTCTCCCTCAAGCTGATGTCGTGTAGAACTATATAATTTAATAAATTTTCACCAATCATAAAACAGACGTTAAGTTGATTTATACTTACTTACTTACTGGCTTTTAAGGAACCCGGAGGTTCATTGCCGCCCTCACATAAGCCCGCCATTGATCCCTATCCTGAGCAAGATTAATCCATTCTCTATCATCATATCCCACCTCCCTCAAATCCACTTTAATATTATCTTCCCATCTACGTCTCGGCCTCCTTAAAGGTCTTTTTCCCTCTGGCCTACCAACTTACACTTTATATGCATTTCTGAATTCGCCCATACGTGCTACATGCCCTGCCCATCTCAAATGTCTGGATTTAATGTTCCTAATTATGTCAGGTGAAAATACAATGCGTGCAGTTCTGTGTTGTGTAACTTTCTCCATTCTCCTATAACTTCATCCCTCTTAGCCCCAAATATTTTCCTAAGCACCTTATTCTCAAACACCCTTAACCTATGTTCCTTTCTCAAAGTGAGAGTCCAAGTTTCACAACCATAAACAAAACAACCGGTAATATAACTGTTTCATAAATTCTAACTTTCAGATTTTTTGACAGCAGTCTGGATGATAAAAGCTTCTCAGCCGAATAATAACAGGCATTTCCCATATTTATTCTGTGTTTAATTTCCTCCCGAGTACCATGTATATTTGTTACTGTTGCTCCAAGATATTTGAATTTCTCCACCTCTTCAAAAGATAAATTTACAATTTTTATATTTCCATTTCGTACAATATTCTGGTCACGAGATATAATCATATACTTTGTCTTTTCGAGATTTACTTCCAAACCTATCTCTTTACTTGCTTCCAGTAAAATTCCCCGTGTTTTCCCTAATTGTTTGTTGATTTTTTCTAACATATTCACGTCATCCGCATAGACAAGCAGCTGATGTGACCCGTTCAATTCCAAACCCTCTGTGTTATCCTGGACTTTCCTAATGGCATACTCTAGAGTAGAGCGAAGTTAAATGTAAAGATGATAGTGCATCTACTTGCTTTAGCCCACAGTGAATTGGAAACGCATCTGACAGAAACTGACTTATACGAACTCTGCTGTACGTTTCACTGAGACACATTTTAATTAATCGAACTGGTTTCTTGGTTAAGTTGATTTATACCAGCAATAAGTAACAAGAACAATGTTCTTTTCTAGATTAATAGTCGGTTTCTCAAGTATTGCTAGAACATTTAACGACCGTTAAAATCTAAACAGTTTGTTAAATGTCATTTCTTCATGTCTTCAACACTAGTTTGTTTTAACAGATTGTTAAACCTTTGTTAACTTTTTAAATATAGAATTTTAGGCATGACCAGTTTCTCCAAGTAATGTTTAATTTGGTTTAACAAATGTTGAATTAACAGCTCATTTATGATTAACATTTTATTAATATGTTTTCCATTTCTTCAACATAATATAATTTAAAACAACTAACACTTAACTATAACAGTCGTTAACACTATTGTAACCACTCAACAGCAGTTGGTAATGATTTTGCACATGTAAAGCAATTTCAATTGGTTAAAACTATTCTTTAAATTTTGCTCTGTAGAGTAAGTCATGAAACATGTATAAAATCATAAACTGTTACAGTAGGCCAAAATCCATACAGTGCAGAAAGTTGATAAATGAAAGTTGTAGTGTCTATTATTGAATAACAATTATTATAAAGTAACGTCATAGTTCTAATACTAAAATATGACTTTCTGTTTATAAAAATTTCAGCATTATGACCAGCAGGTGAGAATATACAGAAGAGATGTGTGTGTGTGTGTGTGTGTGTGTGTGTGTGTGTGTGTGTGTGTGTGTGTGTGTGTGTGTGTGTGTGTGTGTGTGTGTGTGTGTGTGTGTGTGTGTGTGTGTGTGTGTGTGTGTGTGTGTGTGTGTGTGTGTGTGTGTGTGTAGTCAACTGTGCCCAAAACCCGAGGAAAAGTCGGTATTACACAAAATTCTCTAATCACTCTCTCACCTTCAGGTCCATGTGGAAATTGTATATAATGTCGTCTTAAAGAAACAATAAAATTGCTGCTCAAACCTTTTTGATATATTTACTCACTGCGTATTTTGAAACACTATCCACATCGGCTATAGTTGAAAAGAGCCAGAAGCATAGAATTTAGAGTTAATAGTATCTGGTGGACTGGAGCAAGTAGCCTATTTCTGTTTGTAGGATATGCAAATCTGATTCAATTTCTTGCCACATTGAGATAGCACATTATTAAGGGGACACTTCACTAAAATGACAACCTTTTCTCTAATCATTTTGAACTAGGGGAGAGTCGGGTAGTATCGGACATCGGGTAATATCGGACAGTGAGTTTCTTTCATCTACCACACGATGATAGTACCTGATTGACATGGTTACGTTTCAGTAATGTCGCATAGAGAAACGTAACCATGTCATTCAGGTACTACCATATGGTGGTAGATGAAAAAAAAACCACTGTCCGAATCTACCCGATGTACGATACTACCCGACTCTCCCCTAAATCCATCTCGAATATGAAAATATACATTCTAAAGAAGTGAAATAGCCAATAAAACTATTGTGAAAAATGTTTCATAATTTTTAGTGGAGTCTTCCCTTAAATGGATAATAAGCAGTCAGTATGATAATTAGTTGACTTTTAAAGATTATCTTCCCTATATTAACATTCTAAAGTATCTTTTAAATATTATATTATCAATCCTTGAAAAAGGACATAACGTATTATTTTCATAACATGTCTGAACACCTGTGGTGCCATCCGCCATTATTTAACTATTTGTTAAATGAGTTAACTGCCTCAAATCTTACGTTTAAATTTAACAAACAGTTAACAATCTGTTAAGGGAAGTCGTCAAGCTCTATCTCACTAATGTTAAAACAGCTATATTAATGATCCGTTATCTCAGAACATATTAGTTATAGAAAATTTGTCTTACGTGTGTAAAATCTTTACCAACTGCTGTCGCAATTTTCATTTGTCAACTTTTTGTTTATGTATCATGGCCTACTCTAAAAGGTTATGCATGTTTCATGATTTACTCTATAATAAAGAATTTAAAGAATAATTTTATCCAATTAAAATTTACCTTACATGTGCAAAATCATTACCAACTGCTGTGACAATTTTCATTTGTCAACTTTTTGGTTACGTATCATGACCTACTATAATTGGAATTACGTCCGGAGTCCCACAGGGGAGTGTCTTGGGGCCTCTTCTATTCCTGGCTTTTGTAAATGATCTGCCAGTTAATATTTTGTCTAGGGTTCGCGGATGATTGTATGGTATACAGGGAAATAAAAATTTATGAAGATACTACTCTTCTTCAGAATGATCTCAATAGACTAAACGATTGGGCAATAGCCAACAAAATGAAAATAAATTCTCTAAAGAGCAAAGCCATCAGCTTTACAAGGAAAAGAAATAAAATAGTCGCATCGTATACGTTAGGGGGTGAAACCATTCCGGAAGTTAACAAATGTAAATACCTCGGAATAACATTTAGCAGCGATCTCGGTTGGGGGGAACACGTTACAGACACAGCGGGAAAAGCATGGAGAGCGTTACACTTTGTGATGAGGGTACTAAGAAAAGATTCTGATAAATCCAAAGACATTGCATATAAATCACTAGTACGTCCAGTAATGGAATATGGTGCTGCATGTTGGGATCCTTACAGATTAGAACATATTAAGATACTGGAAAAGAATCAAAAACGGGCTCTCAAGTGTTGTCGGAAAAATTCACCATTAAAATGGGACACACTCACGGACAGGAGAACGCGAATTCGATTATGCGCACTGTTCAAAACATACAGAGGTGAGCCTGCCTGGAGAGAAATAAAAAATAGGTTGCAGCCGCCAAATTACTCTTCAAGGAACGACCACTCATATAAATTGAGGGAAAGAAGACAGAGGACGGACAATGGAAAGTTTTCTTTTTTCAATCGTACTATCAGGGACTGGAATGCTTTACCTGCAGACTTACTAAAGGCTTTACCAACAACCAAAAATGTATTTAAAAATAGGCTTAAGGACTTTACTAATAGACGGTAATTATACACAGTATTTAAAGGGTGTAAATGATATGTTGTTATTGAAGTGTTGTATCAGTGAAGAATTATGTTGTGTCAGTGAAGTGTGTTGTGTAAGTGAAACGTGTTCCTGTCAGTGAAGCTTTATAGTTTATAGTGGCAGTGCAAAGTATTTGAACAGTGAAATGTTTTTGAAGTGTTAGTGAAATCAGGATAGAATCAGTGAAATGTGTCGTAGTTCCAGTGCAGTGAGTGAGTTGACGGCGAAATGAGTGGAATGTTGAAAGGTACTTGTGCAGATATGAACATATCATACTCGTGGGTTTTAGTTCGAACTTAGATTTAAGATACAAATTAGATTTATTTCAAATGTTATTTTAAGTGATCGTTTCATTTAATTTAGGATATTCCCTGTTATTATTATTATTATTATTATTATTATTATTATTATTATTATTATTATTATTGTTATTAGTATTATTATTAGTATTATTATTATTAATTGTATTTTTAATTTTAAGTTTATTATTGTCATTATTGAGTGTAATTAGTTACCACTGCCACCGGGTATATACCCATTGCAGTGTGAATAAATACATACATAAAAGTTATACATGTTTCATGACTTACTCTATAATAAAGAATTTAAAGAATAATTTTAGCCAATGAGAATCTGCCTTACGTGTGCCAAATCATTACCACCTTCTATTGAGTAGTTGAAATAGTGCTAAGAAATCTTATAGTTAAGTGTTGATTATTTTAAATAAAATTATGTTGAAGAAATAGAAAACACATTAACAAAACGTTAAAAATAAACATACTGTTAATTTAACATTTATTAAACCAAATTGAACATTAGACCTCCTTGGAAAAACTGACCATGAGTTGTAGGAATTCTTTCATGTAAAGCAAGGAGTGGAGGAGAAAATTTTTTTGTAAGTGTGTAGTTTCGTCAAGATGAAAATGCAAATATATTTGGAGGTCGTCAGAATACACAATGATGTCTGCAGTGCTTTATAATTTTATTAATAGAGAACTAACGTAAAATAAATTTGTACTTATATATTTTCAGGTTGTATTCAAAAGATAAAACTGAAATTTTATATCGCTGTGAATGCCTTAACCATGCTTCAATTTATTGCACTATGCAAATATTTTATGGCTAGAACATTTTTATCGGCCTAACTTATACAATGTGCAATCAATATATTTCTGAACTGCACTTGTATTTATTGTACCGTTAAACACACAAGGTCGTGTCTCTGAAGATCATTGCTTCCATGCCTGTTGAGTCAGTCTATCAAACAGCGTCAGATTGTCTTTAAGAACTGAGCTTCTACACGTGATTTTGTGCAAACATGTCAAGGATCTATTGCGATTATTCCTGGAATCACTCCATATACGCCTTATGGCTAGTCTTCTTCTCTGCCTTTCAAGTGATGCATTTAGTTTAGATTCCAGGCGTTTTCTTGGTTGTAGATAACTTCTACGTTTCCTATGACCTCTGTGTTGCCTACATTCAGGGCAATCCGGAAACTTATTGATTGCCCCAAAAAGAATTGAGGGTACTCCAAAATGAAATATGAACTTCAAGGTTGGGAATCACTGCTTTACACATAAACAAACATAATCGCCAAGATCCTCAGATGTACTCCCTGGTTAATTGATGTAGCCTATGTATTTTGATTCCTCACCCTCTAGTTTTCTTCTCGGTCCGCCCTTGATCGCGTAATTCATTCAGTGCCAGGGTTGATCTATACATTGGGATAATTATTACGTTTTCATAACAATCTATTACCCAGAGACAAGTCAAATATCACTAACGGTTAGCATTCGCACTCGGGAATAGGAATGGCCTCGTTATGAGCGATCGCCACGCCTACAATTATCCTTAATGATGATTGAAGACGTGACGTTTACACACGAAAGCGCGGCCTCTATTATGTACTCAACGATACAGCGTATTGATTCCAATGAATTGTTCCCATTAGCGGTGTCTACATCAAGAAAAGCGGTGGACCGCCAATGACCAGCAAATAAGTTCATCGGGTTCACCATTCTAAACACTTCTTTGGCAAGCTATTTGCATCCATCCTTTTCACATGTCCACACAATTGTAATTGTTTAGCTTCCAAAAGCTGTGTAGTAGAATTTTGAAAGTTCATCTCTTCTCTTAATAATCGTAACATTTCTAATTCTGTCTAGTTTGAAGCATCACATAGTGGGCTAAAGAGCATTTTATCGCGCCAAAAAAAGGGTTTCTTGGAATTTCAGTTAGTTACAACAAGTTATTTCTTCTTCTTCTTCTTCTTCTCCACGCCATGGATTAAGTATCTGCCTGTACAAACTTCATAGTTCGCCAACGCTTTTTTGGTCTTCTAATATCTCTCGCTCTCATTGGTTTGTATTCAAAGGTCAATTTAGAGAGTCTTGTGTCTGAAATTCTGTTTATATGTTTTTTTTATTGGGTTATTTTACGCATTGTATCAACATCTAGGTTATTTAGCGCCTGAATGATATGAAGGTGATAATGCCGGTGAAATGAGTCCGGGGTCCAGCACCGAAAGTTACCCAGCATTTGCTCGTATTGGGTTCAGGGAAAACCCCGGGAAAAACTTCAACCACGTAACTTGCCCCGACCGGGATTCGAACCCGGGCCACCTGGTTTCGCAGCCAGACGCGCTGACCGTTACTCCACAGGTGTGGACTTCTATTTATATGTTGTAAGGACTTGTCACGTAATCTTTTATTTTATCTTTTATGGCATAGATGTTTAGTTCGTTTCTTTTTCCTTGATTTCTTAATTGGTCTAGACTTGTACATCCTTTTGTACTTCTCAGAAATCTCATTTCCACACACAGTATTTTACTTTCATATTTCTGTGTAAATACCCATGTTTCGGAAGCGTAGACCAAAGTTGGTACAGCCATTGTTTTATAAAACTTTAACCAGGTTTAAGTTACTTATTTAAAGGATAAAGAAAATATGTCAACACTTCAACTCTCTAGTATGCTGGTAGCCCTACAATAAAGAGGTTCTGGGTTCGATTTTCGACGTCTGTGTCTGTGACCCACTGATATTGTGTATCTTTTGTGTTGTACAATATTTGAATTCACATATTTAAGAAAACACCCCCTAAATAAAGTAAAAATCAAATTAATTGAATTTGATGATAATAATAATAATAATAATAATAATAATAATAATAATAATAATAATAATAATAATAATAATAATAATAACGTCTATTAACAGACCTATTTCAAGTACCGGCACTTTTTTCTTTAATCCAGGAAGGACAGAAAGTAACTCTGCTTTATTTTCTCGATACAAGGGCGTCTTCCCATGTTTTAGTGTCTAGTTCTTGCTGCATGTGTATTGGAAGCAAATACTATAGCATTTTCAGTAAAGATTGCTACTTGCTGTATAACGTATAAAAATTGGTATCGCGAAAATGTGAAATAAATTAATACGGAACTTGTTGTTTACGGAACAACCTTTGAAATATATTTAGCTGTATAACACTTCCTTTTCCCTTCCCAAGAATAAATAGGCCTATTCCATGATGTCCTCTTTGTTATCGCTCCTCGTTACTTTCTTTTCTTCCTACCTCATGTTATTCAAATTGCAAAGAGAGCTTGAAGTTCAAAATACAGCTTGTTTATTTTCCTTTTAGGTTCTGGTCTTCAGGTTGGGATAAAAGATGAAATGACACAAACAGCTTGTGGAGTAAACATTAATGTGTAGCAATTCGTGAATTTTTTCTAGAATGTGTTTTTCTGAACTTTCTATAGTCTTCATTTCTATGTTGATTCCTGCGCCTCTTCGGATATTCTACCTGTTGCAATAAGGAAGAATTTTATCACTTCTGCACCATGTATTAGCGATTTATGTACACTTACTGACATGTGTTACCAGCCATACTAATCAATATATTTATTTTTTTTTCCTTTCTTATTGACAGATCATGATACTTGGTTAAATTGTCTCCAATCACAAAAGCTGGTTTTGAAATTTTGGACGACACATGAGCTGACTTTGTTTTTGGTGCGGATTTTGGTTGATGTGTTTTATTTTTGGTTGGTAAGTAGCATCTCTTCTCCCTTTCTATCTTAAAGCATTTCGAGTGGCATAACTTAGCTCCTCCGTGATATGTTCCTCCAAGAGTTTTCCTACTTTTCTCTGCCTGCTCTTCTTGGGAGATTCGTGAATGATTTGCGGGGTCGACCTCTACTTGTACTGGGACGAAATTTTGGAACATCAGTCAGTGGCGTAGCGTGGCTTCCGAAACAGGAGAAGCAATCCATATTAATTTGGTAGTAGACTAATAATAATAATAATAATAATAATAATAATAATAATAATAATAATAATAATAATAATAATAATAATAATAATAATTTGAAGCAAGTAAAGCGATAGGGTTGGAAGTAAATTCCTAAAAGACTAAATATATGATTATGTCTCGTGACCAGAATATTGTACGAAATGGAAATATAAAAATTGGAAATTTATCCTTCGAAGAGGTGGAAAAATTCAATTATCTTGGAGCAACAGTAACAAACATATATGACACACGAGAGGAAGTTAAACGGAGAATAAATATGGGAAATGCTGTTATTATTCGGTTGAGAAGCTTTTGTCATCTAGTCTGCTGTCAAAAAATCTGAAAGTTAGAATTTATAAAACAGTTATATTACCGGTTGTTCTGTATGGTTGTGAAACTTGGACTCTCACTTTGAGAGAGGAACAGAGATTAAGGGTGTTTGAGAATAAGGTTCTTAGGAAAATATTTGGGGCTAAGAGGGATGAAGTTACAGTAGAATGGAGAAAGTTACACAACGCAGAACTGCAAGCATTATATTCTTCACCTGACATAATTAGGAACATTAAATCCAGATCTTTGAGATGGGCAGGGCATGTAGCACGTATGGGCGAATCCAGAAATGCATATAGAGTGTTAGTTGGGAGGCCGGAGGGAAAAAGATCTTTAGGGAGGCCGAGACGTAGATGGGAAGATACTATTAAAATAGATTTGAGGGAGGTGGGATATGATGATAGAGACTGGATTAATTTTGCTCAGGATAGGGACCAATGGCGGCAATGAACCTCCGGGTTCGTTAAAAGCCAGTAAGTATATAAATTATATGATTTAAAGATATCATTAAAAAAATCAAAGAGGAAAATATCCAGTAAGATCCAAAATTAGTTTAGAAAATCAAAGTATAGAACAGGTGTCTAATTTCAAATATTTGGGCTGTGATATTAGTTACAATATGGAAACAGATATTGATTCTAAAATAAATAAATTTCAGACGGTATGTGGAACAATACAGAGAACGTTCAAAAATAAAGTTAGAAAAGAAACAAAAGTAAAAATGTATAAAGTTATGGCAATTCTCACAATATTGTATGGATGTGAAACTTTGGCTCCAACGAAAAAACAGAAAGATAGAATACAAACGGCGGAGATGAGATTCCTCATACAAGTTAAAGGGTGCACAAAACTTGATAGAATTAGAAATGAGGATATAAGAGAAGAATTAAAAGTACAGCCTTTATTGGATAAAGTCACGAATTATAGACAAAAGTGGATTGAACACATGAATGGAATGAGTAAGGAGACATATCCATTGTTAGCAAGACGGTATGTGGAACAATACAGAGAACGTTAAAAAATAAAGTTAGAAAAGAAACAAAAGTAAAAATGTATAAAGTTATGGCAATTCTCACAATATTGTATGGATGTGAAACTTTGGCTCCAACGAAAAAACAGAAAGATAGAATACAAACGGCGGAGATGAGATTCCTCATACAAGTTAAAGGGTGCACAAAACTTGATAGAATTAGAAATGAGGATATAAGAGAAGAATTAAAAGTACAGCCTTTATTGGATAAAGTCACGAATTATAGACAAAAGTGGATTGAACACATGAATGGAATGAGTAAGGAGACATATCCATTGTTAGCAAGAAATTATCAAGCAAGAGGAAGGCGTGACGTCGGGAGACCTAGAACACGTTGGGCTGATGAATTATGAAGTCGGAACCGGCAATTGCCTAATCCTTGGAGTGACGATGAGGATGATGGCTAATAGTAATAATAATAATAATAATAATAATAATAATAATAATAATAATAATAATAATAATAATAATAATAAAAATAATCCTTAAAGTTAATAAAAATTAAATCAGTGGAGCAGCGTACTATTACTGTTACTACTACGACCACCACCACAACCACCATCACCACCACCACTTGCTTAGAATCAGTTGAATGCATTGCATTACTAATTAGATTAAATCCTTTAAAATATTACTTGTAACGAGAGAAAGTGAAAGAGAGAGAAAATTTCAATCTATTCAATTTTGTTATTTATCTTCAAAACCTCAAACTGTATCTCATCTCCTAAGCTCGCTAAATTAATTTGTCCGTTAGAAAATGCAATTGAAACAAGCGTTGTACCTTGGGTATTAAACGTGATTTTAATTACATTTAAATACTTGTTACGCTTCGGATTCAGATGGAAACAACAAACTGAAACTCATTCTTAGCTGCACTCTCAAGTTTGTTTGTATTCCAACTGTACCCTCAATACGGACGGCTATAATGGGATATTTTTGTGAGGTTTTAAAGTTGATACACGTTTTAACGATTTCACTGAAGCAGTTTTATTCACCTCGCGCATTCGTTGCAGGCCGCTCCACCCGGAACGCTCATCAAGAACACGGCGAATAAAATGCTCATTGCCATATCCGCACGAGCGTCTCCAAGGCTCGCGGTTAAAATGCGGAATTATTTAATGGATTGGATTCTAGTTTCCTTTAATCCTGCTCAGTGGGTGTTTTATTGCCCTTTCCATATCCCGTCTCTCGTCGTTTGCTACAAGGAATGGCTCGTATAATGATCCTGAGCAGTGCTTGTCAGTAGGTACACAAATAAACACAGTTTCCTTCCACAGGTCTCGCTAGGATGTCGCATTCTGTATCGCCACTCCAGTCCCCGATTAATAATTTTAATCCTCAAAAGTTGCCCACGATGATGGGCGGTTTATGGTTCCTGTAAGGTGGAAAGTGAGGATCACAACACAGTTGACGGAGATGAATTCATGTAGTGAGAAGCCATAAGCTGATATCTGTCATAAGCTGATACGTGTATGAACTCAAATAAAGTCACAAACTTGTTAGGACACTCCCTGATATCTGATTTTTATTGGCATATGTTACTTCGGTAACTAATTTCAATCTGTCCTATGCTGATAAGAGTGATAAGTATATGAACAGAAATAGAGTCACAAAGTTTCAAGACACTCCCTGATATTTGATTTTTATTGACATAAAGTGTATGAACTGAAATAGAGTCACAAAGTTGTCAAGACACTCCCTGATATTTGATTTTTATTGACATATAAGCTGACAATTCTATGAACTGAAATAGAGTCATAAAGTTGTTAGGACACTCCCTGATATTTGACTTTTATTGACATATAACCTGATAAGTGTATGAACTGAAATAGAGTCATAAAGTTGTTAGGACACTCCCTGATATTTATTTATGTGCTGGGTACATTACGTGATTCTAAGAAATGAGCGCTGTGTCCCTTAAAGAGCGGTTCTTCCGAGCGCTGTGACGTATGCATACTGTACGTCATTCAGCGTCGGTGCAGTGGTGACTCTACAGTATGATGGCGAACTTTGGAGACGGAGTTTCCGTTCATACACTAAAGCGGCCCGCTACTCCCAATGTTTTTAATGTATCATGGGAGGAGGAGTTCTTTTTGGTAGAGAGCAGTGGATCAGCAAAGTGTTTAATTTGTCATAAAACACTCCAATTGATATAAGAAGTTCAATATCCAACGGCATTATTCTTTACAACATGCTACTGTCATGTCATGTCTTGTCATATCATATATCATATCATATCATATCATATTATATTATATTATATTATATTATATTATATTATATTATATTATATTATATTATATTATATTATATTATATTATATTATATTATATTATATTATATTATATTATTAACAGGATTACAATAATGCACTTAGTGAAGCGGCTATGAGAATTAACTACAAAATTTGCCACGAAATTGCAAAGGAAATGAAAACATTCAACGAAGGTGAATTCATCAAGCGATGTTTAATTATATTGGCAGATGAACTCTGTCCACAGCAAGTAGGGGAAGTGAAAGCCATACGCCTGTCCCGTAGAACCGTGGTGAGGAGATTGCAGTATGTGCGTATGGGTTATGTAAATAAGCCTAATGATTTGTGTGTGTGCATAGAGCGAAGTTTATTTCATTAAATTAATAAGAGTGTTATAAATTCTGTACTGTACAATGGATTGATGTAATATCCTTATAAACTATTATGTACTGACAGACTGAATGACTAGAACAACCGTGGCTCTTGTTATATTAATGCAGGGAAGGTAGCTGTAATGCGAGTCCGCCACTGCGTGAGCGTTCTGCTCCGGCTTGCCTTGCGGAGCGAGAGCAGCTCTGGCCGGCTAAATGGAGCAGCTCTCATGCCCGGCCCTGCTCTAAATTGTCGCATCCTATATGGCCACTCCAGTATCCGATTAATAATTTTAACCCTCAAAAGTTGCTCACGATAATAGGCGGTTTATAGTTGCTGTAAGGTGGAAAGAGAGGATCTCAACACAGTTGACGGAGATGAATTTATGTAGTGAGAAGCCATAAGCTGATATCTGTCATAAGCTGATAAGTTTATGAACTCAAATAAAGTCAAAAACTTGTCAGGACACTCCCTGATATCTGATTTTTATTGGCATATGTTACTTCGGTGACAAATTTTAATCTGTCATAAGCTGATAAGTGTATGAACTGAAATAGAGTCACACCATGCTGATCATACGATACCTTGTATTGGTTTGATGACCGTTCACTTCTATTGAGGCATGTAAACATAAACTCAGCAGTCGAATGATCGGGACTAGGCCTTCATGGGCTATCACATCACGGACAGCGACTTCATAAATAGGTTCTCTTTCCTGATGTATATATGAATAAGCGTCCCGAAACTTTGGATGTTTCTACTTATATGAAACTGTACAATAGCTCAAACATTTGGCGTTAAGTTGAAACACGTGAATATCAGAAATCTGAATTCTTTGTCCCTATTTTTGAAGCAGACTCCACTCAATTGAGACTCCGAGTTAATATCATTATTTCTTTGTTTCAGGTACTAATGAATGGAGATTTTATGCATGACGAAAACAGAGGGCGGTAACGTAAGTAAATATGTTGCTTCATAAAACAAATATCTAAGAGATTACATACACCTTCGAGGGACAAAAAATTGATTTTTAATTTTATTTGTCGTAGGCTAATTTAACATGAACTTTAAATTTATATCTGTGAAAGAAATTTTATGGTATGTATAAAATTTGATCAAATCATGAATTAATATGCCCTACCATTCAAAACAGAATACCAGATAGTAATATGTAATTTTATCATTCATTTTCTTAAAAAAAAAAAATTATTTGTCTTATCGATGACAAACATTGTATGTAAAAAAAAAAAATGAACAAATTGAGATTTCACTTGATTCCTATAAATCAAAATCTTTCCGAATCTTCTGCAAACAATCTTAAGCCAAGGCAAGGATACAAACTTCACATTTAAATATACTTTTCATTTCAGACATTTGTTCGTCATCAAGATATAAAAATGCTTTTTCACTCTTTTGCACAGTGAATCTTTTGACAAGTTGCTGTTAATAATTTAATATGAACCTTTAGCTATATATCTGTAACAGAAATTTAAGACTTCTCTAAAATTTATCATGTTATGCATTAAAATGTTCTGCCATGTAACCAGAATATCAGCCAACAATGTGTACGTTAATCGCTCATTTCCTCAAAACTGTTTAAATCATGTCTTCGACTTTTTCTTAATTATTTGCATGAAATTTTGCATGACCCATTTTCGTAGATTGATTAACAAACAGGATCTAAAGTTTTCTGACAGAAATTTAGAAACAATCAATGAACAATTTATTAAAAATTTTAATATGTCAAGAAATAAATTGTTCTTTCTCTTGCAGTGAAAATATTTCAACCACTGAAATAGAGTATGTTAATATGAATGTTGCCTTTAAGGCGAAAATAGAATTACTAAAAAGTATTGAAGATCTTGGGAGTAAAATTTTAAAGAATAGTTTGGTACAAATCGCAAAATGAACGCATCTCGTGCCACTCACTAGAGCCCTTACTAATCTCGGAAGATACCTGCCCGCAAGGCAGGAAACTCTGCGGT